>NC_045439.1:100131962-100156575 GCF_002776525.5 Piliocolobus tephrosceles | reverse complement strand
GTGATCCCCCTGCCTCGGCCTCCCAAAGTGCTGTGATTATAGGCGTGAGCCAGTGCGCCTGGCCGACATAAGGTTCTTGATGTTTCCATGGGGTCTGTCACCCAGAAGGCAAGGATCTCTTTCGGGTCCACAGGCATGGCCAGCTCTGCCTGGGGCTGCATAGGCGGAGGTCACTGGAGCCCTGGCAGCCCAGCCTACCAGCTGGGGAGTGCCAGCCTAGTGCTGACCAGCCCTGGTTCCTTCTCCCTCGTCCTGCTGGTGGGACCCGGCACATAAGACGCCTTGTGAATGCCTCAGCTCCTCTCTCCCCACCTGCTCTCCCCTCACATGCTGGGAAAGGAGAAGGTGGCCAGGTGTGGGCAGCACATGTCTTGGCAGAGGGTGGGCGGGGCTCCCTGCTGGCTCTCCCAGGCCAGGTGCCTCTGTTGTCTGCCTGCTCAGCATCCCTCCTGCCTCCCTCCCTCCCTCATGGCCGTGTCATTTTCTTTCCCCAGAGAGCTCTTCCCCTGTCAGTCCTTGGTTTGGGGGTGGCAAGACCTCTCCCTCCCTCCAGGGATGGACACCTGCTGCAGGCCTGACCATCATTACAGTGAGCGGTTCAGGAAAGAGACCACATGCAGGCCAGTGAGGAGCAGGCTCAGGGCTTCGCCAGCACTATTAGGAAGGGGTGGTCCACCGGGTGCTTCTAGTGTCATCCAAGCGGAAGGCCTGCCTAAAGGGGGAATTGGAACTGAGAGGCGGAGGGAGACTCCAGCCACACCGAGAGCATGACTCCTGAACGGCTAAGTTATCTGAGCCAACACATCCCCCTTTTGCTAAGGTAGTTTGTGTTGGGTTTCTAGCATTTGCTATGGAGAAGCCCATGGGGACTTGACACAGGCTGTTCTACGCTGTCTCACCTGAGTCTCAGTTCCCTTCTTTGTAAAATGGGGATAACATCTGTGTTTCTTAAAGCTTACAAGGTTGCTTAAAGCTTAAGTGGAAAATACACTAACCACAGAAATGTTGGTTCCCCATCACCTTTAGGTGGTGTGTAAACCAAGGCCATCTTCCTAAGTTCTCCTCCCTCATCTCCAGAGAGCTGCCAGAGCACCTGTTGTACAGAGGGAATTACTGTCAAGAGCTATGTTGGTGGCTATATTTCATTCCCATGGTGGGGTGTGGAGAGGGCCAGAGTGTCTCCAGGCGGGGATCCTTTCATCCAGGGGGACAGTCAGCCAGCCAGCATCAGTGCCACACGGGAGGTATCTGGCCAACAAGGAATGTGGTGTGTGACCCAGGGAGGAAGTGGATGGGGCCGCAAAAGCAGCAGCCATCACAAACTCTGTGTGCAGTCACCTTCCCAGGTAGTTTCTCACCCAAGAGATCAAGCAGGCCTAGGACCAGGCTGGGACACTTGATCCCCCTCAGCCTCCAAGGTTCCACACAGTGTCCTCGCGGATCCCTTGGGCTGCTGGGGACCCCTCCATCTGGTTTTTCTGGGAGGACAGTTTCTAGAGAAGAGCAAGGCGTCTCTCTGCCCAGCCGCCTCTAGTGTTCCCGGGCCAGCAGGCTGGGGCAGCAGTGGCCCAGCTCCCGCCTGCCGCCTCTCCCTCCCACTCTGCCTCTCATACCTGTGTGGCCTCAGGCCCTTATGCCACCACCCTGAGCCTCAGCTCCTCCAAACTATTCTATAAAGGTATGAGCCAGCCGGGGGAGGGAGAAGTGGGTGGGGAGAACACAGGGCCTCACCGTTGCTAGTGGGTGGGGCATCTTGCTCATCTGAGGACAGTGGCTCTCCAGGGCCTAGGAGGTGAGTGGTTCTCACCAGGCCAAGGACTCTGGTTGAAACCGTCATCTGGGCCCTGCTGGGGTTTGGACTGGGTGGGAATGATGGGTTATATACCACAGCAACGTGAGAGTCTGGAGGCAATATCACTGTTTATTTGGGTGACACATCTGCCTGCCTGAGGCTCTGACAAGAGGCTTAGTGGTTGAAAGTCCCCCAGATTATACTTTTCCCCTTGCTGGCTCTGCAGAGGCCCCAGACTCCGAGTGCAGGCCTGTGGAGCTCTGGCTCAGCCACATTTCTCTTGGCCTCAGCGTCCTGGGAACGCCTGCCTAGTGGCTGAAACCTCCTTTTCAGAGAGGGCGGTGGCAGCCTCACTTCTTGAAGCTCTCTCTCTGGAGCAACAAGGAGCACCTCTGAAGCCGGGCCCAGTGCTCCTGTTCCTTCTCTGGGTTCTTCTCCAGCTTCCGATAGCTGAGGACCACACAACTGTGATGAGAGGAATCTCCCCTCACTTCCCCAGCTCCCGAGCCCCCAGGGCAGAGCTCGACTACCCTCTGCTCCTCTGAGAAACTCTAAGAGGACACTCCTACATCACCTCTGTGTCCTCAGGACTCGGCCTGGTACACAGCAGGTGCTCAGAAAGCCTTTCCTGGAGGAATGATGGGTCTAGCATTCTAACCTGTGAGGTGCATGTGGGTAGACAGGATGGTGAACTGAGGAACTAAAAGGCTATTTGCAAACAAGCTGTGGTATTACACACAACGGAACATTCAGACTGAAAAGGAAGACATTCTGACACGTGCTCCACCATGGATGACTCTTGAGGACATTACACTCAGTGAAATACGCCAGTCACAAAAAGACACTTTTTGTGATGTTTAGCAGGGTGGAGGGGGCTGTCGGTGGGGTTGTGGTGGGGAAAGGGGTGCAGCTGAATGACGTTAAAATGCTTAGGCAAACAGGAAGAGGAGTCCTTTAGGGGAGAAAGACAATGACCATAGCTTTGATTTGTTTTGAGGCTCTGCATATGGGACATCTATCTGGAGATAAGATTTTAATTAATTAATTAAATTTATTTATTTATTTATAGATGTAGATGTAGAGATGGGGTCTCACTGTGTTGCTCAGGCTAATCTTGAACTCCTGGCCTCAAGTGATCCTCCACCTTAGTCTCCCAAACTGCTGGGATTACAGGTGTGAGCCACAGCACCTGGCTGGTAATGTTCAACTTTTCACAAAGATAGTGAATGCTATCTTAAAAATGTATTGGAGGTCGGGTGCAGTGGCTCATGCCTGTAATCCCAGCACTTTGGGAGGCCGAGGCGGGTGGATCACAAAGTCAAGGGATCGAGACCATCCTGGCCAACATGGTGAAACCCTGTCTCTACTAAAAAATACAAAAATTAGCTGGGCATGGTGACATGCGCCTGTAGTCCCAGCTGCTCGGGAGGCTGAGGCAGGAGAATTGCTTGAACCTGGGAGGCAGAGGTTGCAGTGAGCCGAGATTGTGCCCCTGCACTCCAGCCTGGTGACAGAGCAAGACTCCATCTCAAAAAAAAAAAAAAAGAAAGAAAAAGAAAAAGGTTTTATATTTAGTTTTATATAACTGGTTATATGAATATATTTAACACTGGAGAAATTCCTTCACTGTCTCAGAACCAAGCAAGATGTACCATATTTTGTGTTCATTTGCCTCTTAAAGGAAAGGGCTGAAGATAAAGTAGCAATGTGTACTTTGTATTTTTGACCTTAACTCTGCCAATCTAAGTAGAATTCCCTGTATCTAAAACGGTTTGTTTTAGGCTGAGAATGGTGGCTCACATCAATAGTCCCAGAACTTTGTAAGGCCAAGGTGGGAGGCCAAGGTGGGAGGGTCACTTGAGCCTAGGAGTTCAAGACCAGCCTGGGCAACATAGGGAGACCCTGTTTCTACAAAAAAAATAAAAAAATTAGCTGGGTGTGGTGGCGCATGCCTTTGGTCCCAGTTGCTCCTGAGGCAGGAGTTGCCTGAGCCCAGGAAGTCAAGGCTGCAATGAGCTGTGATTGGACCACTGCACTCCAGCCTGGATGACCCTGTCTCAAAAAATAGATAAAACAAAAATAAAATAAATCCCTTTTACTTATTGAAAGAGAATAGAATATTTAACACTTTTTTTTTTTTTTTTTTTTTGAGACAGAGTATAGTTCTGTTGCCCAGGCTGGAGTGCAATGGCACTATCTCGGCTTACTGCAACCTCTACCTACCTAGTTCAAGCAGTTCTCCTACCTCAGCCTCCTGAGTAGCTGGGATTATAGGTGCCCGCCACTAGGCCCGGTTAATTTTTATACTTTTGGTAGGGACAGAGTTTCACCATTTTGGCCAGGCTGGTCTCGAACGCCTGACCTCAGGTGATCCGCACGCCTTAGCCTCCCAAAGTGCTGGGATTACAGGAGTGAGCCACCGCGCCCGGCCAATTTAACACTTTTTAAAAAAGTAATCTATACATTTGCTGCTTTTAAATAAAATCAGGCCGGGCATGGTGGCTCACGTCTGTAATCCCACTATTTTGGGAGGCTGAGGCAGGCAGATAACCTAAGGTCAAGAGTTCAAGACCAACCTGGCCAACATGGTGAAACCCCATCTCTACTAAAAATACAAAAATTAGCCGGCTGTGGTGGCGCATGCCTGTAATCCCAGCTACTCGGGAGGCTGAGGCAGGAGAATCGCTTGAACCCAGGAGGCAGAGGTTGCAGTGAGCCCAGATTGCGCCACTGCACTCCAGCCTGGGCGACAAGAGTGAAACTCCATCTCAAAAAAACAAAAAACAAAAAACAAAAAAACCCTCCCTGTGAAGAATAGCTGAACATTCTTAGAGAGGGCCAATGTCAACCATCGCCTTCTTCATTGTCTCTCTCTCTCCCCAGAGACTCATGAGACCATATTCGTCTCCTGACAAATAGGCACATTTCCCTCCAGGAGGTATAAAGAGCCTCCCAGGGACCCACACTACAACGCAGGAAGGACTGGAACGCCCCTGTTAAGTGCAGGTATGAGCTGGGAAGCAGAGAGGAGCTATGGTGCCACCTAGTGGCACATGTTTAGAATTTTCCCAGGCATGAACTTGGATTAGCAGGGAGCCATCATCATGGTCATATCTACCATTTACTGAGCAACCACTCTGTGCCTGGTACTTTCCATGTATCATCCCACTTAATACTTCAAGCCCAAAAAATCAGCCATCATTAAAATGGTCAGAACACAGCCTGGCATCTCACAGGTGCACAATATGTGTTTTTTGACTGAATGAGGAAACAGCCTCTGAGAGGCTAAGTAACTCGCCCAAGGGCTCATTCTAAGTGGTAGTGTCAGAATCAAACTCAGATCTGTTTGGCTCCAGACCTGCATATCTTAACCATTCTACTTCAATCCTCCCTGAGTAAAGAGTCTACATAGAGAAAGGGGGAAACAGTCGTGAAGGGACATTATGGTGATTGGAGAGATCACAGAATCTCAGAGGTCACATTACATACATAGGGACATTGAGGCCCTGGAAGGAAAGGAGCCTGCCAGAGCCACCTAATTCTGTAATGGCAGGCCCGGGATGAGGATCCAGGGCTCCAGTGATGACCCCAATCCACCCAAATGTGTGGTCAGATCACAAAAGGAATCATCAACAAGGATTTGCAAATCCCCAGAAATTTGTTGTTGAGATGGATTAGAAGAGACACCTATTTGTCCAGAACGGCCTGAGTACTGTGCCTTATGCTTTGATAACAGAAAGGAGGGCAAGAAAACGGTGCTTGCAGGATTAGGGAGAGTGGGAAGAGGAAGGAGAAGAGGAGAAACACATGCATCACGGTTTATCTGAATGATGGGTAAAAGAAAGGGGGCTTAGATCATGGGTTGGCAGACTTTCTGTAAAGGCCCACATGTAAATAATTTAGACGTTATAGGTCACGCTATCTCCTCTACAGCCTTCAATCCTGCCGTAGCACACAGTAGCCATAGATAATACATAAACAAGTGAGTATGGCTGTGTTCAAATAAAACCTTGTTTACAAAACCAGGCAGTGGACTGGATATGGCCCATATAGTTTGCCAACCCCATCTTAATGATTGTGTCTAATAACCCAAACATACTTTGTTCCTTTTTTTTTTTTTTTTTTTTTTGTTTGAGGCAGGGCCTGACTGTCACCCGGGCTGGAATGCAAAGGCACCATCTGGGCTTACTGCAGCCTCCACCTCCCAGGTTCAAGCGCTCAACCTCCAGAGTAGCCGGGACAAAAGGCATGTGCTATCATACCCAGCTAATTTTGTGTTTTTTGTAGAGATGGGGTTTTGCCATGTTGGCCAGGCTGGTCTCGAACTCCTGAGCTCAAGCAGTCTGCCCGCCTCAGCCTCCCAAAGTGCTGGGATTACAAGTGTGAGCCACTGCACCTGGCCTAAACATACTTTTAAGAGGGACTTGAGAAAGTTAAAAAGATGGTCTTGACAGGAAGAAAACACCAGCTGGAAGCCCTTCTTTTCTCCCAGCCTGAATTAATGACTCCTTTTCTACCAATCCACATGTGAGATGGAGTGCAGCTCATGCACTATCATGGGGTAGAACCCTTCACTTAGGGGAAATTTCTTTTTTTGAGACAGAGTCTTGATCTGTCGCCTAGGCTGGAGTGCAGTGGTGCGATCTTGGCTCACTGCAACCTCTGCCTGCCAGGTTCAAGCAATTCTCCTGCCTCAGCCTCCTGAGTAGCTGGGATTACAGGCATGTGCCAGCACACCTGGCTAATTTTTGTATTTTTAATAGAGACAGGGTTTCGCCATGTTGACCAGGCTGGTCTTGAACTCCTGACCTCAGGTGATCCACCTGCCTTGGCCTCCCAAAGTGCTGGGATTAAAGGCATGAGCCACCATGCCCGGCCAGCGGAAATTTCAATGCTGAAAGGATTTACCATAAAACAAACTCCACTATCCCTCAATCCAGACACAACCTCAGATGTGGGAGGGGGTGAAGACACAGAACTCTTTACCTCTTCTGGAGGAAACGCTCACATCTTTTCTCCAATGACAGTGCTTGGGGGAAGGCCATGTTATCCAAGTCCCTTTGAGGAATGGTGCAATTTTTTGAGATACTTTCCAGGAGTGGGCAGGCCTCAAAATTAAAATAGAAAACAGAATATTGGATTCCAGCATTGTCGGTGGACTCGGTTTCATGTGAATAGTCTCCTGTGACAAGACAAGAACACCATGTTCTGTGCAGCAATCACTTTCTCGGTGGACTTTGTGGTCCAGGTGAACATGTGGGGGCTGCTCTCTGCTTATAAAGGCTGGGTCATCTGGGTTGAGCTGTGACTTCAGAAAGAAGACCCTGCTGGCATTTTATCGAAGTGTGCTGTGAGGACTGAGCTGCGGTTCACTTTGGCCTATGATGGAGGGGGCACAGAGTGGGGAAGAGATCGGAAGAGCTCTCTCTGTGAGAGAACTAAGTCAGGGAAATGGTCAGTGAGCATCAGCCCTGGTTCCTTTCCGTACCTCGGAGCAGGAAACATGGATGGTCTGGAGACACGGCAAACATTGGTTTCCAGGGGAACTCCAGAGGAAAGGCTCCCGGGGGGGCAAAGGCACAGATGATTTCACGCTTGGCCACATCCATAAGGCACACAGAGCCATTCTTGGAAAAGATGAGCACCTGGGAAGCAAATAGATGGTGAGTGGGGACTTCTACTGGACACTGTCCCTCACAGGAAGGTCGAGTGTAGAGGTCACCCCAGTAAGGAATGAGAGAAGCAGCTGGACATAAAACCTCTTGGGCCCCAGCCTCTGGATCCATCCAGGGCTGCTGGGGACCTGCACACACATGTATGCTGGCTCCTCCACAGTCCCCCTCAACCAACAGGCCCTCCTCCACATGCTGTCTGCTCCAGGGCGATGCATTCCTCTGCCTTTTCCCTGACCTCTCTTCCAAGCTCTCTGAATCTCTGCTGAAGAGCTCACCCTCCATGTGGCCAAGATTCAGTTTCTTACCTGTGCTCCCAATGCCTTTCCTTCCCACTGCCTCAGGGACCTTGCTCGATCTAACAGCCCCTCCTGGCCTGAGATCCGAGCTGGGGACCCTCTCCTGCCTGGGCTCTTACCTCTCTGTAGTGAACATACTAAACTCATCCCATCCTTAGAAAGCCCACTTTGATCCGACATCCTCCTCCAGCTGCCATACCACTTTCCCCTCCCCAGCACAAGAGGGTCTCTCCACACCCTGTCCACTCCCCGACCTCCTGCGTCTGTCTCCAGCCTCAGCCACTTGTCTCCACCATGCTCTTAGTTTTTCTGCAGCACAGGACACTGCTCTTTCTTCAGACTCTCCTCTGCTTGCAGGATTGTCCCCAGGCAGTTTTCCCTGGGGCCCCTCTCAGTCACTTTGTGAACTGATTTTCCAGGTCCTGTAAGTGATGGTAGTGCCCATGGGAACCTCTTCTCTATTCACTCCCTCTCCTTAACTAGGGGAACCTGCTGTACCCCCCACTTCAACCACCACTCACTAACTGTACCTGGCTGGTGAGCATGGAATCTACATTTTCAGCCCTGGGCTCTCTGGGAGCCCCCCCGGGGGTCCTATAGGCCCCTCACCCTCTGCAGGGCCACATCAGGAATCACAGACTTTCTCTCCAGGCCTGCAGTGGGCCCTGTAAGGAGTGGGGAGTCAGCTCTGCAAGTGAGGATCAACCGTGCGTGCTTCCCTCTCCTTTGGCAACAGCCACAGGTAGCCCAGAATGTGGAGTCCATCTCTGAACTGAGATCTCTCAACTCTCCATCCCTGCTCTAAACATGCTGTTCCCATTCTCTGACCTCTCTGTTTTGAGCGCCATCCCACACAGGGACATATCTGTATCATTCTGCCCAGTGTACAGGACCTTCTACGGTCTGGCCCACCTGTCTTCCCCCCCAGCCTCCTCCCTCTCCACATTCCACAGCAATCTCATGTGGCAGGTGCTGGAACTTCCTGCAGTGCCCGGGACACACATAGTGCTCTCTTGCCTCCATGGTGTTGCCTTCTCAACTGCTCTGGCTCAGCTCAGCTGTCACCTCCTCCAGAAAACACACTGTCCTGCCTTGCTGCCAACTTCTGCAGGTTGACTTAGGTGACTCCTCTCTCTATTCCATGCATCCATTAAAAAATTCCTATTACAGCCTTTCTCATGTTCTAGGGCAGCTGTCTGGTGACTTCTCTGTCTTCCCAAATGAGCTGTGTGCTCCATGAAGGCAGGTTCTTTCCCTATTTGTAAGCCCGAAAGCTAGTCCAGTGCCTAACACATAACAGGCCTTCAATAAGCATTTTCTAAAGGATAGATGGACACATTCACACATTCAAATGAGAGGCACGGGGCATTCACAGAGAGGCATGGGGAACCTACCATGCCAGGTAAGGCTGGGACTGGGGCCACTGCACAGATGGTTTTATCCAGGTGCTTTACAGGCCTATAGGACAGAAAACACACAGGCATTCTCCTACTTTAAGAGTTTAAAAGTTTTGATATCCTCTTCTAGGCATGTATCCTGGGGAAATTCAGAGAAATCAAGAAATATGTGAGGAGGCTGTTCATATTCCAAAACATTAGGAACAATCCAAATATCTATTAGGAGGATGCTTAAGTCATTGTGGTATATTATACAATGAAATATAATACAGTAATGAAAAGAAAAGAACTGGAGCTACATTCATCAACATGTATGGCTCTTGTGAACAATGTTGCAAAGCAATATGCAGAATAAATACCATTGAAAAACAAGTTGGAGGCTGGGTGCAGTGGCTCACACCTGTAATCCAAGCACTCTAGGGGCCAAGCACTTTGAGCCCAGGAGCCCAAGACCAGCCTGGGCCACAGAGGGAAACCCTGTCTCAAACCAAACTGGAAGGAATGAAGGAAGGAAGGAAGGAAGGAGGGAGGGAGGGAGGGAGGGAGGGAAGGAAGGAAGGAAGGAAGGAAAGAAGGAAAGAGGGAGTGAGGGAAGGAAGGGAAAACAAAGGAAGGAAGGAAGGAAGGAAGGAAGGAAGGAAGGAAGGAAGGAAGAAAGGCAAGTTGGAAAATATATAGAATATGGTTCCCTTTATAAGTTTCCTAAATATGCAAAGCTAAATAATGTACTGTCTAGAGATACAGTCATACAAATGTGGCTACTTCTTTTTCTTTTTTTAATAATTTTTTTTTCTTTTCACAGAGAAGGGATCTCTCTATGTTACCCAGGCTGGTCTTGAACTCCTGAGCGTAAGTGGTCCTCCCACCTTGGACTCCCAAAGTGCTGGGATTACAGGTGTGACCCACTGTGCCTGGCCTAAATGTGGTTAATTCTTAAAGGAGAGCAAAGGAATGATGAATTTAGAAAAATGGTGTGGTAGATTGAAAAGCAATTGGTTGTATTTGGCAGTGACTCTCATCAAAAGATGGAGTCTGTTTTTCTACTGCTCGAATGTGGGCATGGACGTGGGATGTGCTTTGCCCCATGGGTCATTAGCAAATGCAACATAAGCAAAAGCTTGGAAAGCATTTGTGTGCTAGGGTTGCCCTCTCCTGCTGCTGGGAGCCCTTAGACTACCATGTGAGGAGGCCTGTACTAGTCTGCAGGAGAGACCATGAGGAAAACCGAGGTGCCCTGGCCAATAACCTGCCAACTGCCAGGTGTGTGAGTGAAGCCATCTTAGAAGAGCTGCGAGCTGCCTGAAGGCACATTTGAGAGCCCAGGTGAGACCAGTAGAAGAAATGGACTGAGTCCAGCCTACATTGCTGACCTACAGACTCAAGGACTAAACAATGACTATTTTCTTAAACCATTAAGTTTTGGGGTGGTTTGTTATTTAGCATTAGGTAATTAATAAGGTGTTTGTGGTGGAGCAAGAAGGACTGATGAGGGAGAGCCATACAGGGAGCCCAAATGGAACTGGAGATTATCGATTTCCAACGGCTACAGGGGAGTTGAAATCACTATTCTTTATTACACACACGTACACACATGGACACACACACATTATACAGTTTCATTTGCATGCATTAAATATTTTTAAATGTTTAAGAGAGAGAGAGATCCCTGGGGAAACTGATGGAAGGTTACTGTGGGAGAAATGAGCCTCTTCTTGGTGTATGGGATAGAAAGGATGTTGTCTTAATCCATTTTCTATTGCTTATAACAGAATACCTAAAATTGGATAATGTATAAAGAACAGGAATTTATTTCTTACAGTTCTGGAGGCTGAGAAGTCCAAAGTCAAGGATCCACAGCTGGTGAGAGCCTTCTTACTGATGGGGACTCTAGTCTAGAGAGTCCCGGGATGGCATAGGATGTGACATGGTGAGGGAGTTGAGTGTGCTCATGTTCTAGCTCAGGTATCTCTTCCTTTTCTTATAAAGCTACCATTTCTTCTCCCATGATACCCATTAATCCATTTACCTATTAATCCACTGATGCATGAGTGGGTTAACCCGTTCATATGAGAAGAGCCTTCATGATCCAATCAGCTCCTAAAGGCCCCAACTCACGGTACTGCCACAATGGGGATTAAGTTTTAACATGAGTTTTGGAGGGGATAGTCAAAACATAGCAGATGTGCCATCACACAATTTTGTTAGAAAAAATTGTAGTATATATATGACATTGGCGATCTTCAGAAACTCACCAGGAGAGTGATGACTAAACAAAAGGTAGACTGTAGTCAGAAAGGCTGTCAGATTTTACTATTAAATAGCAATTAAAATAATCTGTCTGGCTGATTATTTACCCCGTCCGGTCCTCAAGCTACTGACCTCTCAACAAGCACACTGATGGTGGGTCCTTGGGTCCCACTAGCCTCCAACAGATGGAGGGAGGCATCTGTGCACAGCACCACACATTTCGTTTGGGATTTCACTGGACCTTCAGGATACATATTCTGTCCTTTGTGGACCAAGAAGTATTTTAGGAAGTGAATGCTTTGGCAGAAACATCCCTGAGGAAGAGCAGCGACCCCAAGAGGGAATCCTGGAGAAAGTAATCACACAAGCCGGTCAGAAAAGGGGATGGGGAGGGGGCCATGGGCACAGGGCTGTGACCAGCAAGTGTGTGAGGGACTTGTAGGATGTGAAGGCAAAATCAAGCAATGAGCACCCTGTGAGAGCAAACCAGTAAACCCAGTGCCCAATGGGAGAGAAAAGCACCCTGCAGGGGAATGCTGCTGTGTCTGGAGAGGAACTGGGGAGGGGGAGCAGCAAGAACATGGAGGAGGGCAGGGTCAGCCCTGGAGTGGAAGAAAGCTACAACCCAGCCAGGGACTGAGGCACAGCTGACCATGGGATGCAAAGGCATACGGGCAGAGGGAGGCACAGCCGTTTCAGAAGGCAGTGTGTGTGTGTGTGTGTGTGTGTGGCCAAACAAGAACTTAATATCCAGAAAAAATGAAAACAAGCTATTTTGGTCAAGGGCTTATGAAATCATCATCATTCTTCTTTCCTTGAAATATCTTTTGCTTCTGTAATAATGCTGTTGGTTCAATAAGTAAAATAAAGGAGGGTCTTTAGTGGTGTTTATCTTGGCAGTGTGTGGGGAAAATATCCTCCAAAGTTGAAATAACCACTGCATTCTTCAGAAAGTGATAGCCAAGTGAGGAAGGCAATTTGCTAGCTTGACAGATGCCTCCCTGAGAACAGTCAGCTCCCTGGTCTGATCACAAGCTACTCAACAAACAGGGTACTATCTCTGATACTCTGCACCTGCCAGGAGGGCTGCCCAGTGAAGGTGGCCCACCTCCACTCTCTAGGAAAATACATCTACAACTGCAAAATGGCAAACCACTGAGTTATTAATGAGCTGCTTCCCTAGAGGCTGATGAATTTAGGAAGCAGTATCACTGATTTCTGTATCTGCAAAGCTGGACCCAGGACCCTAGAACTCCACCACAGGGCCACTCATCCAGAATAGCTAATGGTCGGTCGCGCTTTGACTGCTTTATAGGTCTCTTAACTCCAATACAATAGAGTTCCTGCTGACTGGGAATGGAGGGGAATAGCAGGGAAGAAGACTCATTTATTTAGAGCTTGGGAGCTGGGGGAAGGAAGAAGGCTGAGGTCACCGCGATCACCTGTACTGTGCCAGACATACTTCTTCACTGGAGTGTAAGAATGAAGGCAATGTTCATACTTCCAGAGCCTAGTACAGTGCCAGGCTCAGAGAAGTCACTCAATAAACACATGGGCAGTGGGAAGCATTAGCACATATTATATCCAATAAATGTTTGTTGAATAAATGAATGAGAGGAGAGCAGGACCAGTTCTCCAAGGTGACTTTAAGAACACAGAGGTAACAGAAGGCCCCAGGGCCTGTGGGAATTCTAGAGCTCCCAGACTCATTGCCCAGAGTCCTACCCAGGTACTAGGTAGAAAGGCAGGGAGGGCTCACCTTTGGCCAGGTCCCACAGCGTGAGCACACCATCCTCGCAGGCCAGCACCAGGTAGGAGGAGGAGCAGCTGAGCTGAGAGACTGCAATGGGCGCAGCACAGGGCCACACACCCTCGGGGTCTAGGGGCAAGGACAATACTCAACTGGTTCCCCCCAGACTCTGCACCTATCCATCACTTCTACCTGGACAACCTGTGACTCAAACTGGTCTGCCTGTTCAGGGAATGGGAACCAGGAACACCTGTCTAGACTCACCATCTTCCTTCTCTTTATGAAGTGCTTTTCTCCTTGCCTAGGATGATAAGATAATGTCACGCTGTTATTACTCCACAGCTAATGTTTAATGAATATGTCCTAGGTGCTAGATACTGTGTTAGGCACTTTACACACATAATTTCATTGCATTCTCACAAGGGTTCTATGAAGTAGGTCCTATTAGTATCCTCTTTTTAAAGATGAGGAGACTGAGGCAGAGAAGTGACTTGCTCAAGGCCATACAGTCAGTATAGAAGGAGATTAGAAGCCAGGTTGCCTGGGAAAGGGATGGGAAGAAAAGAAACTCCTCCTTTGTGAATTTTTTAATGTTACTTTTGAAGTGTAATATAAAGTATAACAAGTGTACAGTTCAAGGAATATTCACAAAGCAAACTTGCTCATGTAACTGCTTCCATTATTATTATTATTTTTTGTGTGTGACGGGGCCTCACTCTGTCACCCTGGAGTGCAGTGGTGTGATCTTGGCTCACTGCAGCCTCAACCTCCTGGGCTCAAGTGATCCTCCTGGCCCAGCCTCCTGAGTAGCTGGGACTACAGGCTCATGCCACCTTGCTTGGTTATTTTTTGTAGAAACAGGGTCTCGCTATGTTGCCCAGACTGGTTTCAAACTCCTGGGCTCAAGAGATCCACCTGCCTCTGCCTCCCAAAGTGCTGGGATTACAGCGTGAGCCACCACGCCTGGTCACCTCCATAAATTTGTAAAACAACAACAACCTGTATTTCCTTAGCGCCTTTCAATTTCAAAGAGCTTTCACATAGAGAAACTCTCTGGATTTTGCTATTTTCAACAAACTCATGCACTAGGCAACAATGGTGTAATTAATTAGTTCTATGTTTTACATGAAAAATTGGTTGGGATGTGAAGCAACTGGCCTGAGGCTACATGGTTTGCAGACAGCTGGGCTAGGATTAGCACTGACCTTCTGATTCCAAGCCTAGTCTCTCTCTCTCTATTTTATTTTATTTTATCTTTTGAGACAGTGTCGCTCTGTCATCCAGCCTGGAGTGCAGTGGTACGATCTTGGCTCACCGCAACCTCTGCCTCCCGGGTTCATGTGATTCTCCTGCCTCAAACTCCTGAGTAGCTGAGATTATAGGCGCGTGCCACCATACCCGACTAATGTTTGTATTTTTAGTAGAGATGAGATTTCACCACGTTGGCCAGGCTGGTCTCGAACTCCTGACCTCAGGTGATCCACGTGCCTCAGCCTCCCAAAGTGCTGGGATTACAGGCATGCGCCACCGCGCCCAGACAAGCCTACTCTCTTTTTACCTTAGCTGCTTAAGGAGCCCTGTGGACCTGACTGTAGACTTTGTCCCTGTTGACTTGTTGTCTTTAAGGAACATGACATTTCAGAGACAGATTCTTGGGGTCACACTATACCCACCAAGCCCCCTACTGCCTGCCTAGATCTGGTCCCTAAAGTGACACTTGATGTATGTCAGTCACATGCTCTCAGCTAAGCTGGAGAAGGACATGTCTGCAAGTCCTGAGCTTAGGTGACTCCCATCTCAGCAGTAGAGTACCAGCTTTATCCTTTAGAGTTCGGTTTAGTGAATACAGGAAGAAATTGTGACTTCTGGTCCAGTGTATACCAAGGACACAGGTCATTCCTGGGGAAAAAAAAAAAAAGAGAGAGAGAGAAAATGGGTGTTACATAATAAATATGGGTGGCCTTTGGTTTGCACAGAAGGTGTTTGCGCAAGAGGAAGCTGGTTTGAAGTCTGAAGTGGTTTGTTTTAATGGGCAGCACCCAAGAGAAGAGTGAGCTTCCCAAGAGAGATGGACTGGGCAGCCCCATGAGGGCTGTTCCTGGGCCTGCTCGCCTTCTTGAATAGGCACTTTCACATCTAGAAACTTCACACCCTCTGTGTTTTAAGTAACATCTTCTGCAAGACAAATTCATACCCAGGAGCAGCCCAGTGGATGTGGGCTCATGCCTTCTCCTATGGCAACCACTCTCTGAAGGCAGTGCCAGCCTTTGTGATCAGGGAACCTGTGCTCAAGGGCCACAGATGCAAACAGAAACTGGCAGGCTACAGCTGACAACTGAACTCCCCTCTTCATTCCCTCCTATCATGCGAGGTTTGTTGGGGAACATCTCTGGGAGGGCTTGCTGAGGGGTTTCCCCAAGGTGACCCCTTGCTAGGACAACCACCCACTTCATGTTCATTTACCTGTGGGGCCCTTGACTTCCGTTGGCATTGCAAAGAGGCAGCTAGGAAGAAGGAAATAGAAGGTGGCTGTACTGGGAAAGAAAGAGACATGAGTCAGAGCCATGTAGACTCCCTGGCAGGGAGAGATGCTGGCAGAGTCTTGGTCCTAACACCAGAATACATAGTTAGAATGGACCTTCCCAGGTGTATGAAGGCCATGAAGCAAATCACATTCTAGGTGCTGGTCCTGGTGGGATGTGCTGACCTTGAATGCTGGTGAGGGCGGGTTGGGTGGGGCTGGGAATCACTCCTGGGCCAGTGTGGTGTGTAGAGTTCTTGCCAGAGAGAGCTGTCTTTTGGAGAGCCACTTCTGTTTTGGGGAAGATCTCCTTAAAGAGCAGACTCAGGTGATCTACATAGATGTTCTCTTATCTCAGGGGCAATGCAGCCAGTGTTGTACTGATAAACTGAGTCTCTTAAATAAAAGAGGCCCCAATTTGTAGGGTTTGCAGATTTTCATGGTGTAAATGCTCCCACAATGAACAACTAATAGTGGTTTAACAACTGGCTTGCAAAACCCTAATTATCTCACTATGCCATAGGAGCCAGCCCCAGCACACCACTGAATCTTGTCATAGTTTCAGACAGTAACAGAGAGCTGTTGTCAGGGATTAGCCTTAGGACTTTGTGTCCTGAAGTAAGAAAATTTAAGGTCCATTTGACAGCACGAGAGATTTCCCTTCCCATGTGAGGACAAGAACATTCCTGAGATCCACAGTAGCTATGAGGAAACCTAATTCCTAAAACCAGCTCCCTCATTGATACTTCAAAGACTGGGGCTCTCCAACACAATTTGGAGCTAATGAGACCTAACTGCTCACCAAGATGGGAAAGTCATATATTATAATACTATATACACCTATGCTACATTACATTTAGAAAGGCAGGAAGGAAATGGAGAAAAATTTTAGTAGTGGTGACTTTATTTGTCTTTAGGATCTTCTGTGTTATTTATTATTTATTTATATTTTTATTATTATTTTTTGAGATGGAGTCTCTCTGTCCAGGCTGGAATGCAGTGGTGTGATCTCGGCTCACTGCAGCCTCCATCTCCTGGGTTCCAGTGATTCTCTGCCTCAGCCTCCTGAGTAGCTGGAATTACAGGTGCCCGCCACCATGCCCTGCTAATTTTTGTATTTTTAGTAGGGACGGTTTCACCATGTTGACCAGGTTGGTCTCAAACACCTGGCCTCAGGTAATCCGTCTGCCTGAGACTCTCAAAGTGCTGGGATTACAGGCCTGAGCCACTGTGCCTGGCCTCTGTGTTTTTTAGACAACCAGAAAAAAAACTTTTTAAAAGAGATGTCATATATAAAAGTGAAATAAAGTATATTTCTCATTTACATAGACATCCGTTTCTTCTTTTAACTCCATATTATCAACCTTTGTTCTAGTTGTATAATAACAATCTCCACACAACATTTCAAAATATCTGCTGATGTTCTCTGAAAATTCTCCCAAACCAGAAAGAGCTTATTTATTTTAGAGATAAGGTCTCAACATGTGGCCCAGGCTGGTCTCAGATTCGGGGGCTCAAATGATCCTCCTGCCTCAGCCTCCCAAAGTGTTGGGATTACTGGTGTGAACCACTGTGCCCAGCCCCAGAAAGAGCCTTTAGATCTCAGATTAATTCAGGTCCTTGGGTTGATTCCTGTATGTGCCAAGACAGCAGAAGCCTGGGGAGGTTCCCTGGCTTTCCCGGGATTAGGGGGTCTCACCTGAGTGGCTCCTCCTCCCACTCCCCATCTAGGTACTTCTTGTAGGAAGCTTGGAAGATCTCAGCTTGCTGCTCCCACTGACTGTCCTTGATGAAATGATTCTGCCCGGAGCCCAGTCCGTAGCAGTCCTTGATCTTTGCAAAGACTTCCAGTGGACTTTTGAATGGGGTGCCTAGGTTGAAAATATACAGAATTAGTCAAGCCATCTGACTTCCCCTTTCCTGATTTTCCCCTACTTCCTCCACATTTCCCAGTTTCCTGCAGAATCCCTTATCCTCAGAAATCCATTCTTGCTCTGCAATTGGTCTGTATTCAGTCTTCTCCCAGCCTCTCCTGTACCCCACCAGCTTACAGAGCCCAGGCAGAGAGCAGCTGCTGTCCTCCTTCTTCTGTATCTTCATCCCAACATCATTCTCTCTGCTTTTGGATTACAGAATATTTGCAAAGGCCGGGGTATGGGGGGCGGTAGGGCAGGGAAATGTTCACAATGCCACTAGAGACTTTAAATCACTGTCCCTGTCTCCCCAGCTGACAAAGGCCCCAAATCTGTCAGTTACCATCACTTTTCAGCCACTGCTGAAGACTCACATAACTAGGCAGTCTCAGTCTCTTCTTATGCCAACACTTACCCAATTCCTTCCTTCAAAAACATCTTTCTCATCAGTCACTTGTCTTACTATTTCTCTTCCCAATAACCTTTCATTTCCTTCTTTTTCATGGGTTCCTAAATCCACAGTAAAACTGGCTGACTTGTTTTCTGGATTTGCACCCTGAGTTTCAGAATTCTGTTCACTTTGAAAGGTGCCTGGGTCCCTCAAGTTGCCCAGGAGATTCCACAGTGCCCTTCAGAGACAATTGCAAAACTTTCTAGAGGGAGACACTTGTTTTATAAACACATAGTATCATATGATACACTAGTTCTCAAAGGATGATGCCAGGTCAGCAGTGACAGAGTCACTTGGGAACTTGTTAAAAATACAGATTCTCAGGGCCCACCCCAGACCTACTGGAATAGAAGAAACTCTGTGGTGGGGCCCAGCAATCTGGGTTGTTTTTTGAGATGGGGATTGTGCTATATTGCCCAGGCTAGGCTTGAACTCCTTGGTTCAAGCAATCCTCCCACCTCAGCTTCTTGAGTAGCTGGCACTATAGGCAAACGATCTGTGTTTTAATGAGTTCTCCAAATGAGTCTGATGCAGCTAAAGTTTGAGAATTGCTATTATAAATTATACCCTTTATATTTTCACTTACTAAAATATTTTGGATATTATTTCATATTAGTACTATAGATCCTCTTCACTGTTGCTTATTTTTAGTTATTAAACCTTTTTCTTATTGTGAAGTGTAACATACATTCAGAAAAGAGCATAAAATATATACCTTAATATATCTTAATGAGTTATTATAAAGCAAACCTCGGGCCGGGCGCGGTGGCTTAAGCCTGTAATCCCAGCACTTTGGGAGGCCGAGACGGGCGGATCATGAGGTCAGGAGATCGAGACCATCCTGGCTAACACGGTGAAACCCCGTCTCTACTAAAAATACAAAAACTAGCTGGGCGAGGTGGCGGGCGCCTGTAGTCCCAGCTACTCCGGAGGCTGAGGCAGGAGAATGGCATAAACCCGGGAGGCAGAGCTTGCAGTGAGCTGAGATCTGGCCACTGCACTCCAGTCCGGGCGACAGAGCGAGACTCCGCCTCAAAAAATAAAAAATAAAAAAAATAAAAGCAAACCTCTGGTATCATCTATTCAGGTCAAGAAATAGAACATTGGCTGGGTGCGGTGGCTCATGCTTGTAATCCCAGCACTTTGGAAGGCCAAGGCAGGAGGATTGCTTGAGCCCTGGAGTTTGAGACCAGCTGGGCAACAAGGCAAAATCCTATCTCTACAAAAAATACAAAAATTAGCCAGGCCTGATGGCGTGTGCCTGTAGTCCCAGCTACTTGGGAGGCTGAGGTGAGAGGATTGCTTAGGAAGCAGAGGTCACAGTGAGTCGAGACTGTACCACTGCACTACAGCCTGGGGGACAGAGGGAGACCCTGTCTCAAAAAAAAAAAAAAAAGAAAAAGAAAAAGAAAAAGAAAAAAGAAATAGAATATTGCCATCTCACTAGAAGTTTCCCAGGGGCCCCTTTCTAATCACAATTCTCTGGGAAGAGTAGCAACCACTCTCTTGACTTTTATGGTAGCCACTTCATTGCATTTATTTATGCTTTTATCACCTAAACATGCATCCTCAACACCATAGTTTCATTTTGCCTGATTCTAAACTGTACATAAGGGGAACCCTGCAGTGTTAACTCTATAGCTGCCCTCTTTTGCTCAACATTGTTCACGAGATTTATCCATTTTGCTGTGTGTAGCTGCAGTTTGTTCATTTTTTGTTGCTGTATAGTATTCCATTGAATAAATATAGTACAATTTATCTGTTCTACTACTGATGAACATTTCGTTGTTTTGTGTTTGGGGCTATTCAAAATCATGTCGCTATTACCATTCATGCACATGTTTCCTGGAACACGCTTGCTTGCAAATCTATGGGTAGATTCCTAGAAGTAGAGTGACGAACTCAAGCTGGCTTGCTTAGGAGTTTCCTAGTTTTAGCACTGAAAAATCTCACATCCCAGGAAACCCCTCAGTCAGGCAAACAGGTATGGTTTGTCACCCTATCACCTAGCAGTGCAAATACTGTGTCATAGGATACAAATTACTGTCAACTTTACTAGATAATACCAAACCATTTTCCAAAGTGGTTGTACCAGTTTTCATTGCTAAATGCAATGTATGGGAGTACTGATTGTTCCACATCCTCACCATCACTTGGTGTGGTCAGTCTTTTTAATTTTACCCATCCTAGTGAATGTGTTGTGCTACTTCACTGTGATTTTAGTTTGCACTTCCCTGTAGACTAATGATGGTGAACACCTTTTCATGTTTATTGGCTATTTAAATAATCCTTTTTTTTGTGAAAAGCCTGTGCAATACTCTTGCCTGTTTTGTACTGGATTATCTCTCTTTTTCTTAAGAATCTGTAGTAATTCTTCATATATTCTGGACACGAACCATTAGTGGGTTTTATGTGTTTTGCAAATTACTTCTACCTATCTATGTGACTTGATGAGCTTTCATCCTCTTAATGATGTCTTTGAATGATTTGAAATTCCTAATTTTAATGTAGCCAAATTTATTCAATGTTTTAGAATTGTAAGTACTTTTTGTGTCTTATTTGAAAAGTCTTTCTCTACCCAGAGGTGATAAAGGTATTGTTTATATTATTTTCTTTTTCTTTTTTTTGAGATAGCGTCTCGCTCACTGTGTCACCCAGGCAGGAGTGCAATGGCGCAATTTCAGCTCACTGCAACCTCTGCCTCCCAGGTTCAAGCAATTCTCCCGCTTTAGCCTCCCAAGTAGCTGGGACTACAGGTACATACCACCATGCCTAGCTAATTTTTGTATTTTGATTTTTGTGGAGATGGGGTTTCTACATATTGCCCAGGATGGTCTCAAACTCCTGAGCTCACAAGCAATCTGCCTGCCTCAGCCTCCCAAAGTGCTGGGACTACAGGTGCACGCCATCACGCTCAGCTAATTTTTTTTTTTTTTTTTTTTTTTTGGTATTTCTAGTACAGATGGGGTTTTGCCATGTTGGCCACGCTTGTCTTGAACTCCTAGCTTCAAGTGATCCACTTGCCTTGACCTCCCAAAGTGCTGGGATAAGCCACTGCACCGGGCCTAAAGGCTATATTATTTTCTAAAAGCTTTACTGCTTTGCCTTTCATATATTTACTTCTACAGTGCTTCTGGAATTTAGTTTTGTGTGTGGCATGAGGCAGGGGTTAAGTTTTATTTTTGTCTCCATATAAACCACCATCACCACTTATTGAAATGACCACCCTTTCTCCAGTGCTCTGTAGTGCTGCCTCTGTAATGCATCAAGTGTCCATTTATGCCTGGGTCTATTTTCTTCTCTATATCCTGTTTCATTCACCTATTTTTCCTCCATTTTTCTATCTGAAATTTCTATCTATATTTCTATATTTCATCTATATTTCTATTATTCACTTATCTATTTTTTATCTTAATAACTGCAGTTTTATAATAAATATTGATAGAGCAAGTTTGACCACCATATTCTTTTACAAGAGAAAATTGTCTATTCTTCGCCTTTTTCATTTCCCTTTTTGGGGGTTGTTCTTGATTTTGAACCAGGGTCTTGTTCTGTCACTCAGGCTGGAGTGTAGTGGTGTGATCATAGCTCACTGCAGCCTCAACCTCCTAGGCTCAAGTGATCCTCCTGCTTTGGCCTCTCAAAGTGCTAGGGTTACAGGCCTAAGCCACCACACTTGGCCTCTCATTTGTTTTTTTAATGGTTGCAAAGTATTCTTTTGTATGACTGTACCAGATTTTATTTTATTTATTTATTTATGATGGGGTTTCACTCCCATCTCCCAGACTGGAGTGCAACGGCACAATCTCACCTCACTGCAACCTCTGCTTCCTGGGCTCAAGTGATTCTCCTGCCTTAGCCTCCCAAGTAGTTGGGACTACAGGTGCATGCAACTCTGCCTAATTTTTGTATTTTTTGTGGAAGTGGGGTTTTGCCATGTTCCCCAAGCTGGTCTTGAACTCCTGAGCTCAAGCAGTCCGCCCACCTTGGCCTCTTAAAGTGCTAGGATTATAGGCATGAGCCACCGTGCACTGCCCAGATTTTATTTAACCAATTATTCACCTCTGTGCATAATGCTACAGTGAACATTCTTCTTCTTTTTTTTAATCCTAACTACTAGTCCACCAGGGGTGAACATTCTTATAGATATGTCTTTGTGATCTTGTGTGAATGCTGAGAGGATATCCTCTGTATTCGCTGCCTACAAAAGCTAGCCTCTCTACTCCTCTTGACCAAGTCCCATTCTTTGAAACTTTGCCCAAATGTCCCTTTCTTTGATAAAACCTTTGCTTACTCCCTAGCAAGTCAGTCGCTTCTTACCCTGAGTTTTCACAGTCCCTGATGGTCCCCACTGCTGTACTCATCACATCCTACTATGGTGGTTTCTTGTCATTCTCCCTTAGCAGACTATCAGCTTCTAGAGTGCGGGAGAGGAGAGGTGTTTTACTCATCTTTGTGCTTGGTGCATTATGGGCATTCAGCAAATAATAATGAATAAATTAACACAGGAATGTAGGAATGAATGTATTACAACTAGCAGTCAAATGAATTAGCACAGAAATGTAGGAATAAATGAACTCATCCTGGCAACTCAGAAAAGACACCTTTCTTTCCCGACCTTCCAATTCTGTTAGTTAACTGTATGTAATACAAATGCATTACTTACATTTTTTGTTTTTACATCTCAGAGCTTATGAGTTTTAAAAAAATTTCCTCTTCATAACTATGTTTGTAATTTTGATATTGTTGCTAATAAATTGAAAAGATAAGACATGTGGAGAAAGGAGGAAAGAACAGATAAATCAATGGCAAAAGGAGAGAGATTTGAATCACACTTACCTGTAACAGGCTTAGGTGGTTTGATCTTCATTATGTAAACTGGAAGACTCAATTTAATGTCTCCTTTAAAACAAGCATTCGTATCCTAAAATAAGGAAGAGGCATAGTTAATAAGCCAAGAGAATAGAGGAAATAGAATAATTAAAAACACTAATTTTAAAAGAAAGTGGAAAAGGAGGGGAAAAAGAAGAAAAAGAGATAGGACAAATAGAAAGTAAATAGCAATATTGTAAAAGTAAATAGCAAGACTGTAGATTTAAACCCAAACACGTAAATAATCACATTAAGGCCGGGCGCGGTGGCTCAAGCCTGTAATCCCAGCACTTTGGGAGGCCGAGATGGGCAGATCACGAGGTCAGGAGATCAAGACCACCCTGGCTAACATGGTGAAACCCTGTCTCAACTAAAAAAAAATACAAAAAACTAGCCGGGCGAGGTGGCGGGTGCCTGTAGTCCCAGCTACTCAGGAGGCTGAGGCAGGAGAATGGCGTAAACCCGGGAGGCGGAGCTTGCAGTGAGCTGAGATCCGGCCACTGCACTCCAGCCTGGGCGACAGAGCGAGACTCCGTCTCAAAACAAAACAAAACAAAACAAAAATAATAATAATCACATTAAATGCATATGGTCTAAATAACCCAATTAAAAGGCAGAGATTGTCAGACTCTATAAAAAGGCTAGACCCTTGGTGACACACACTTGTAGTCCCAGCTACTCTGGAGGCTGAAGTGGGAAGAACGCTTGAGGCCAGGAGTTTGAGGTGGCAATGTGCTATGATTGTGCCTGTGAATAGCCACTGCATTCCAGCCTGAGCAATATAGCGAGACTCCGTCTTTGAAACAATTTTGTAGAAAGGGAAAGACCCAACTCTATGAGGTCAAAAAGAAACTTTTTTTTTTTTTTTTTAGACAGGATCTTGCTCTGTCACCCAGGCTGGAGTATAGTGGAACAATCACAACTCACTGCAGCATCGACCTTCTGAGATTAAGCAATCCTCCCACCTCAGTCTCTGAATAGCTGGGATCACAGGTGTGCACTACCACACCCGGCTAATTTAGTTTTGCAGAGACGAGGTCTCGCCATGCTGCTCAGGATGATCTTGAACTCCTGGGCTCATGTGATCCTCCTGCTTCTGCCTCCCAAAGTAATGGGATTACAGGTGTGAGCCACCACACGTGGCCAAGAAATTCATTTTATGAAACACTATCTGAAACCTTAGGGAAAAAGAAGAAACTCATTATATTAAACATAATGACACAAATATGTTTAAGAACAAAAGTACAGAAAAAGATATATCTTGCTAAAATGAATCAAAAGAAAGCTCGGGTGGCCATATTAGTATGTGACATAGAAGAATTCTGAACAAAGAATATCAGGAATCAAAGGGTCAGTAAATAATGACAAAACAATCAATTCATCCGAAGACAAAACATTCCAAATTGTTAAACATCTAATTACAAAGCTTCAAAATACATGAAGCAAAAATCTGCAAAAGTGAAAGAAGAAAAAGATAAATCTACAATCTTAGAAACTCCTTTTTCAATAAGTATAGAATAAGTAAACAGAAAAGCAGTAAGAATATAGTAAGGGTATAAAAGGAAAAACAGGAAGGAGATAGAAGACTTGAATAGCCTAACCAATAACAGCTTTATTGGTCTTGAAACATCCTTTTCTTTTTTTTTTTTTTTTGAGATGAAGTCTCGCTCTATCACCCAGGCTGGAGTGCAGTGGCCGG
>NC_045439.1:99959133-100131562 GCF_002776525.5 Piliocolobus tephrosceles | reverse complement strand
GAGTCTCGCTCTGTCGCCCAGGCTGGAGTGCAGTGGCGGGATCTCAGCTCACTGCAAGCTCCGCCTCCCGGGTTTACGCCATTCTCCTGCTTCAGCCTCCGGAGTAGCTGGGACTACAGGCGCCCGCCACCTCGCCCGGCTAGTTTTTTGTATTTTTTTTTAGTAGAAACGGGATTTCACCGTGTTAGCCAGGATGGTCTCAATCTCCTGACCTCGTGATCCGCCCGTCTCGGCCTCCCAAAGTGCTGGGATTACAGGCTTGAGCCACTGCGCCCGGCCGAAACATCCTTTTCAAGTGCATATAAACATTTACCAAGATAATCGACATTGTGGGAATAAAACAAATCTAAATAAACTTAAAATAATTCAAATATATAAAGTATGTTTTCGGATCACAATTGATTTTCTTATCACAATGGATTTTATGAGAAGCCCATAAAAAAAAGCTATCTGTAACATTTCCAATATTTGGACATAAATAACATACTTCTAAAAATCTACTAGTCGGCCAGGAGCAGTGGCTCATGCCTATAATCCCAGCACTTTGGGAGGCCAAGGTGGGCAGATCACAAGGTCAGGAGTTCAAGACCAGCCTGGCCAAGATGGTGAGACCCCCGTCTCTACTAAAAATACAAAAATTAGCCATGCATGGTGGCAGGCACCTGTAATCCCAGCTACTCAGGAAGCTGAGGCAGAGAATTGCTTGAACCTGGGAGACGGAGGTTGCAGTGAGCCAAGATCGCCCCAGTGCACTCCAGCCTGGGCGACAGAGCGATATTCCATCTTGGAAAAAAAAAAAAAGAAAGAAAGAAAAGAGAAAAAAGAAAGAAATTAGAAGAGGAAACTAAACCCAAAGTGAGCAGAACAAAGGAAATAATAAAAACAAACTGGAAATCAGTGAGATAGAAAACAGAAAAACAATAGGGAAAAATATAGGAAACTAAAATCTTGTTCTTCTGAGAAGATGAATAAAATGGACAAACCTTTAGCCAAACTGATTAAGAAAAAAAGAGAGAAGACACAAATTATCAATATCAGGAATGAGAGGGATGACATCACAATAGATTTTAAAGACAATGAAGGGATAATAATGGAATGTTATGAACCACTTTAAGCCAATAAATTTGACAACTTAGACAAAATGGACAAATTACTCAAAAGACACAAGGTACAAAAGCTTGCTCAAGAAGAAACAGGTAACCTGAATAGTGCTTTATCTATTAAAGAAGTTGAATTTGTAGTTCCACAAAGAAAGCTCCAAGACTAGATGGACACATTAGTAAAGTCTACTTAATATTTTAAGAAGAAATAATGCCCAGACTGGGCAACATATTTTTCTATAAAAAATTTTAAAAATTAGACAAGCATGGTGGCACACAACTGTAGTCTTAGCTATTTGGAAAGCTGAGGTGGGAGGATTGCTTGAGCCCAGGAGGTTGAGGCTGCAGTGAGCCATGATCATGCCATTGCATTTCAGCCTGAGTGACAGAGTGGCCCGTTTCAAAATGAAAAAAGAAGAAGAAAAGAAAAAAATGTACAAACAAATTGATGAGTAAAAACATGCAAGTTTATAAGAAAATATACACAGTATGATGCCACTTATGTAGAAAAAAATTCCATGAAGCAAAATTATATTTTTCAAAATAAATATAAGAAGTAAACATACACTAAAGATCTAGAAACACATCAACTGGGGCCGGGCACGGTGGCCCACGCCTGTAATCCCAGCACTTTGGGAGGCTGAGGTGGGTGGATCACCTGAGGTCAGGAGTTTGAGACCAGCCTGACCAACATAGTGAAACCCTGTCTCTACTAAAAATACAAAAAACAAAACAAACAAACACACACACACATCGAGCTAATAATGGTGATTACCTCTGGAGAGGGCTGTTTATCTGAATACCTGGACTTTTCTAAGAGTGATACATTAATATATTACTTGTATAATGTGAAATATAATGTAACTATTTTTATTTTTATTATTTTTTGTGAGACAAGGTCTTGCTCTGTCGCCCAGCTAGAATGCAGTAGTGCAATCTTGACTCACTGCAGCCTCCACTCCAGGGCTCAAGCCATCCACCCACCTCAGTCTTTTGAGTAGCTGGGACCACAGCCATGTGCCACCACAACTGGCTAATTTTTTTTTTTTTTTTTTTTTTTTTTTTTAGACAGCTGTCTCCCAGCATGGAGTACAGTGGTGTGATCTCGGCTCACTGCAACCTCCGCCTCCCAGGTTCAAGCGATGCTCCTGCCTCAGCCTCCTGAGTAGCTGGGATTACAGGCACACACCACCACGTCCAGCTAATTTTTATATTTTTAGTAGGGATGGGGTTTCACCATGTTGGTCAGGCTGGTCTCGAACTCCTGACCTCGTGATCCGCCTGCCTTGGCCTCCCAAAGTGCTGGGATTACAGGCATGAGGCACCCCGCCCGGCCATTTTTTGTATTTTTTGTAGAGGCAAGGTTTCGCCGTGTTGCCCAGGCTGGTCTCAAATTCCTGAACTCAAGAGATGCTCCTGCCTTAGGCTCCCAAAGTGTTGGGATTACAGACATGAGCTACCCCGCCTGGCCTAATGTAACTTTAAAAGGGAAAAAAGAAAGGGCTCTAGCGAGAGACTTCCATTTCAGAAGTTCACCACTACTCTACTGACATGCCTGAGTCCTCCAAGAGCCATGCCTTCTGAAGACACGGTGTGTTCCTGGTCTCAGAGGAAGAGCCAGGAAGCTCCAGGAAACCTGCTCTGTTCTCTAAGGTATTCCAAAACAAACACAAAATCCCCAAGTCACTCAGCTTGATGAATCAGGCTGTTATTTTGGTAGGGGCAAATCCAGGATTCATGGTACGCTTTTTTAAGAAAGACAGAACTATAAACACAAAATGCCCATAGCCACTGTAATTCCATCTAATATGGGGGAAATTGTGACAGAGGAAATCTAGAGTGAAGACGTAGTGGTATTAAGTGATTACAGTTAAAATATGTTACCTTTGCTAATTTTACAAAAATGTATAACCATATACACACATTGCTAGGGCCCCTTCCAGGGGCCCAAGTGAGGGGCCCTGAAATTTAAGCTCCCTTAACTTCAGGTAAACCCATGTCTGGCTAAATGACTTGGGTCAACTATTCTCAGGGTCGGGAGGTCATCTTCAATGAATATGAGGCATAAGATTAAGTCACTGAGAATTGAAAATAGTGCCCAGGTGGAACATTTTACTAGCATATTTGACATTTAAGGTAAATTTCAAGTAAAAATAAAAATCTTGGGCCCAGTGTGGTGACTCATGCCTGTAATCCCAGCACTTAGGGAGGCTGAGGCAGGAGGATCACCTGAGGTCGGGAGTTCAAGACCAGCCTGACCAACATGGAGAAACCCCATCTCTACTAAAAATCCAAAATTAGCCGGGCGTGGTGGTGCATGCCTGTAATCCTAGCTACTCGGGAGGCTGAGGCAGGAGAATCGCTTGAACCTGGGAGGGAGAGGTGGCAATGAGCCAAGGTCGTGCCATTGCACTCCAGCCTGGGCAATAAGAGCAATGAGAATGAAACTCCGTCTCAAAAAAAAAAAAAGAAAAGAAAAAAAAGAATTAATAATTTTTTAAAAATCTCTAAAATGCAAACTTAAGTCTCTCTGGAGATTTTCTTTAAAGTTTCTTACCATTTCTAACTGATCTGCAGAAATGAGACCAAGGGTGTTCTGAGGAGAAAATGAGAAATTAATTCACAATTGGTTTGATATATGTTTACCATCCCCTTTAATCTTCTGGCATGCTCTCTCTTCCCCTCAATTACTCTTGTGAGTGAATTCATGCAATAGATATAGAGGGCCAGTATTTGTGTGGACCTCTGGCCTGCAGAAATTCAACACATGATCCCTATTTTCCAGGATTTTAAAAAGTAGTTGGGGAAATAGGAAATAGTTAATAATAAGAGGAAATCTGAATGAATAGAGTTGAGGAGATCAGTCAGAACACCATTACAAGAATCTAAATTGAGGCAAATATTTCTGATTGGCAAAACGTAACAGTGATGTTGAAAATTACATTTAAGTAACTCTAAATATAATTCATAGTAAAAGAACTACCACTGTAACTGGCATTCATTGGCTGCTTCTTGGTGTATGAAAAAGAAGTGAATTATGGTGAGAAACCGCCCTATTCAAGGTGCTTTTCCTATTTGGATAACAAATTAGTCCAAACAAAAATGTATCTTTTGAGCACCAAGTATGATACTACGGAATTTGTTGATAAAAAGCAAAAGGTATGGTCTTAACAATCTAGAAATTTATTATCCATTGAAGACAAGAGGATTTTCATGTATAACAAGATAACTAAAAACCTAGGTAGTAGGTGAGAGGTGTCAAAAAATGGGTACAAATAATAACATTCTATAATAGCTTAGAGGAGGAAGATCTCTGGGCTAGTAACTTTCCCAGGGACATAGGACTACACTCCATTATGAAGACATTCACTGAGGAGAAAGGCATTTATTCAAAGCCACTTGAGCTCAGCAGTGAATGTAACTCTCAATCTTGGTCTCCTACATTAATAATTTCACTAATTAATTTAGCACCCAATACAATGTGTTTTAAAGGGGTGCTCAGTTAATATCAATATATTCATGTTGGTGGTTTAAAAGTAAAAATAATAAGCATACACTGTATAGATAAGCAAATTAGTCTTAATATTTACTGAGTAACTACATTTTAAAAACACAGCAAGTACAGGCCGGGTGCGGTGGCTCACGCCTGTAATCCCAGCACTTTGGGAGGCCGAGGCGGGCGGATCACGAGGTCAGGAGATTGAAACCATCCTGGCTAACACAGTGAAACCCCGTCTCTACTAAAAATACAAAAAAATCAGCCAGGCGTGGCGGTGTGCACCTGTAGTTCCAGCTACTCAGGAGGCTGAGGCAGGAGAATTGCTTGAACTCGGGAGGTGGAGGTTGCAGTGAGCAGAGATCGCATCACTGCACTCTAGCCTAGGTAACAGAGCGAGACTCAAAAAACAAAATAAAAAACAAAAACAGAAACAAAAAAACAGCACAAAGCCCAGGCATCATATATAAATAAACTGAAATGGTAGACTTTCTACTTTCTAAGGATAATAGAAAAAAAATATATATATTTCTGTATATTGAGAACAACCTTTTTATATCATAGTCTGGAAAATTTAATGGAATTTGAGGCATGAAAAGATTATTTCAGCCAGGAGGGAAAAAAGATTACCAGTGAAGCAGGAGTCAGAACAAAAGACCCTCCTTCCAGGACAAAAGACCCTCCTTCCAAGAAATGCCTGGGAGTGGTCTCAGTGGAGAGGCAACTCCTAGACTAGAGAGATACTGAGATTCCCACTACTGAAGACACCTTTACTTTTTAATATCTTATTTTAACCAAAGGAAACTGACTTGGCAGACAGGAGCCAATATTCCTGTTGTACTCTCTGTAATAGCCCAGAGGCCTCATTCATCATAAATTTCCAAGGACTTGGGCTAGATGTGGGTCAGGGGTAGGGAGAAACATATCGGCTGAAAGCAGAGATACTTCCTACCAGTTGCAGCTGTCTGACTTTTTTCTTTGGATTTGAAGTGAGTTGGGGATTCTCTATTTTCTTGAGCCAAGTCTCCTTGGGCAATTTATACACATCCAGCCAAATATCTCCGACTCCTGCATTGGGAAACCAGAGAACCATTGAGCAACTGTAAGACAGCCACAAGTTTCCTCTGAGAAATGGCCTGTTTTCTTCTCAGAACTGCTGGGAAAGAGACCAGCCACTTCCGTAGCAGGCAACTTTGACACACTGAAGGAGAAGTAGTTCTGCAATGGTTATTGCAAGTCCTCATGCCCCACATAACTTTCCCATGGAGAGTTATCCCCTCAACCCACCATCACCTATCTAAGGGAAGCAGGGGCTTCTCACACTAACAGCACTCATGCAACATGATGTTTTAACCAAATTGCTCTGCCTAGCCCCCACATTTTCTATGTTGTGAAAGGTAAATTCCATTGACATTAAAAAAATATGGGGTCGGGCATCGTGGCTCATGCCTGTAATCTCAGCACTTTGGGGGTCCAAGGTGGGTGGATCACCCGCAGTCAGGAGTTCGAGATCAGCCTGGCCAACACGGTGAAATCCCATTTCTACTAAAAATACAAAAATTAGCCAGGTGTGGTGATGTGTGCACCTGTAATCCCAGCTACTCAGGAGGCTGAGGCAGAAGAATTGCTTGAACCCAGTGGATTCTGACCCTTCCAATGTCAGGTATTTAAGGAAGATATGCATTTTATTTACTTATTATTATTATTATTTTGAGAAGGAGTCTTGCTCTGTCACCCAGGCTGGAGTGCAGTGGCATGATCTCAGCTCACTGCAACCTCTACCTCCCAGGTTCAAGTGGTTCTCCTGCCTCATCCTGTGAAGCAGCTGAGATTACAGGTGCCTGCCAGCATGCCCGGCTAATTTTTATATTTTTAGTAGAGACAGGGTTTCACCATGTCGGCCAGGCTGGTCTCAAACTCCTGACCTGAGGTGATCTGCCTGCCTCGGCCTTCGAATGCTAGGATTACAGACATGAGCCACCACACTTGGCCAAGGATATGCATTTTATAATGCTTTATGTATTCAAGGAAACTTTTGCACCATCTGTACTGGTTTCCTGAGGCTGTCATAACAAAGGACCACAAACTGGGCAGCTTAAAACAATAGATATTTATTCCCTCAGAGTCCTGGAGGTCAGAAGTCTGAAATTAAGGTGATCAGAAGATTACTTTTTAAGAAAAAATTTAGCCAGGATCCCATACCATGGGAGAACAAACTTTCCCAGGTTAACATCTCCTCAAATATTGGTCAGAAGAATTCTTTAGGTACATCTTTCCCAATTCTAACCCTTCCTCAGACACACTCCTGTCAGTTACTGATTCTGTATGTGCTGCCTTCCTCCCTAAACAGGTAAAACTAAAGGCAAAATGTCAGTGGATATGATCGCTTCAGCAGCACATATACTAAAGCTGGAACGATACAGAGATGATTAGCATGGTCTCTCTGCAAGGATGACACACAAATTCATGAAGCATTTCTTTTTTTTTCTTTTTCTTTTTTTTTTTTTTGAGACAGAGTTTCACTCTGTTGCCCAGGCTGGAGTGCAGTGGCCCGATCTCGGCTCACTGCAAGCTCCGCCTCCCAGGTCAAGCAGTTCTTCTGTCTCAGCCTCCCCAGTAGCTGGGATTACAGGTCCCCACCACCACGTCCAGCTAATTGTTGTATTTTTAGTAGAGATGGGGCTTCACCATGTTGGTCAGGTTGGTCTTGAACTCCTGACCTCAGGTGATCCACCCGCCTCTGCTACCCAAAGTGCTGAGATTATAAGCGTGAGCCACCACATCCAGTCCAGGAGGTGGTACTTCTTTTTTTTTTTTTGAGACGGAGTCTTGCTCTGTCACCCAGGCTGGAGTGCAATGGCGCAATCTCGGCTCACTGCAATCTCCGCCTCCCAGATTCAAGCGATTCTCCTTTCTCAGCTCCCTGAGTAGCTGGGATTACAGGTGTGCACAACCACGCCCGGCTAATTTTTGTATTATTATATTTTTTTTAGTAGAGACGGGGTTTCACGACGTTGGTCAGGCTGGTCTCGAACTCCTGACCTCGTGATCCACCCGCCTTGGCCTCCCAAAATGCTCCTTGCCCGGCCAGGAGGTGGTATTTCTATCATTTCCCCTTGAGTGTGGTCTGGACCTAGTGACTTGCTCCTTACAGAGGATACGGAGGGAAAAACAGTAGCTCTACAGTGGAGAAACCTGGCGGACACCATCGCAAGTGATCAAGGTTAATATCAGAAGTAGTGAGTCACGCTGCTATAATGTATCCCTTGATATGATGCAATGAGAAAAGCAGGTCACCTCTGTTGTATCTTCCCCCAAATCCTTAACCCCAGTTGAATCATGAGAAAAATATCAGACAAGCTGAAATTGAGGGATATTCTACCAAATACCTGACTGGTACTTTTTAAAAATGTTAAGGCCTTGAAAAATGAGGAAAGGCCAAGAAATCATCCCAGACAGGAGGAGACTAAGGAGACACAATGACTAAATATAATATGGTATCCCAGATTCAACTGTGGAGCAAAAAAAAAAAAAAAAAAAGATTAGTGGAAAAACTAGTGAAATTTAAAACAAATTCTGTAGTTAAGAGTTAATTAATAGTACTGTACCAATGTCATTTGCTTAGTTTTGACAAATGTGGTGTGGCCATGTTGAACATTAATACTAGAGAAGCTGGGTGAAGGGCATAAAGGAACTCTGTAATTTCTTTGCAACTCTTCTTTAAATTGAAAATAATTTCTAAATAAAAGGTTTGGAGGGACAAAAGCAATCATTTGGAAGAGATTGAAAATCTGAACCTTAACAGTCTTTGGTTAATCTTGCCTTGTAGGAGGAAGGCTGCAAAGTCCCCTCCTTGAGAGACCTCCATCTTTATACAGGTAGTTTGCTTGCTGGTATCATCCTGAAAACAAAAGAGATGTTGATAGAGTAGGCATAGCCTGCCAACAGAGAATGTATATCAGGGCTCTCTGTGGTTTGCACCCAGGAGCAGAGATCCTTTTAGAGCTTGGGACATGAAAAGATGCTTCAAACTGCTTCATACTTCCCATTTTTGTACAGGAATTGGACAAGATGGTATGTAAAGAAGTAGAACTCACTTTTCTACGTAAGGTTTTTGAACTTATTTCCTGGTCTCTTAAATACTCCTGGTGACTTCTGGCATACTATTGGATCTCCTGGTTAGGTGTGCAAACCCTAAAGCCTATACTGGCATCCAATTATTCAACTGAATTGAAATAAATTCTACATGACACTGAAAAATCTGATAGTTGCTGGACAAAAGGCTCTATCTAGACTATGGTAAAGACTGAATGTAACCCTAGTATGAAACCTGCTCAAATTGTGGATAAGGTCAGAGAGGCTCAATGTGAATGGTTATGCTTTTTTTTTTTTTAATTTTTAAAAATTTTAGGAGAGATGGAGTCTCACTTTGTTGCCCAGGCTGGTCTTGAACTCCTGGCTTACAAGTGATCTTCCCAAGTTGGCCTCTGAAAGTGCTGGGATTATAGGGGCATGAGTCACCATGCCCAGACTAATGTATCTCCTAAGTCTCTTAGTTTATATTAGCTCCCTTGTTTGTTTTTCTGTTTGCCATTTATTTGTTGAAGAAACCATGTCATTTGCCCTGTGGAATTTTTCACATTGTGAACTGAACTGATTGCATCTCCATGGTTCCTGTATTTCCTGTAAACTGATAATCAGATCTACAACTTTGATTAGGTTTAGGTTCAATGTTTTGGGAAGAACATTCCACAGGTGCACTGTGTCCTTCCTACTGCATCATATCAGGAGGCCCATAATAGCTGGTTGTCTCTCTTTTAGTAATGTTAAGGTTGACAATTGAGAACAGTTATCATCCTGACTCCTTTATTACAAACTTCCCCACCAGCCATTGGTGGTTATTGCCTAGACCATTCTTTGTAATAGGGAACAAGAGTAGGACACCTCAGTTCTATCATTCCTTCTGCATTTGTTAGAATTCTTCTATAAGGAAGATCTTTCCATCATCAACTATTTGGTTGCCTTGAAATTTGGTTGCCCATATGAAAAAGTCAGGATAAAAGCTTGATTCTTTCCCTTATCAGTTTTCAGAATACTGAGTTTGTGCCCTCACAACTTCCAAAGGTGATAATAAAGTATTTAAAATATATGATTATGAATTAATGGATTTTAAACATTTTTGTGTGTTTTAATCCACCAACAGTACTTTTTTTGTAATGTCGCTGATAATTTGAGCATCATAGTTATGCTGGTCTCATAAAATGAGTTGTGGGACATTCCTAGTATTTTTTTTTTCTTAGGAGACTTTATTTAAAGATAAAATTTAAATATAGGTAAAGGCACAGGTATTAAATGCATAACTTGATGAGTTTTGACAAACTTATACATCCATGTAACTAATACCCAGTCAAGGTATAGGACATTACCATTATCCTAGAAAGTTACCTTATGCCTGTTTGAGCCAATTACACTTCCATATGCAACCAATGTTCTGCTTTCCATCACTAACACAGATAAATTTCGCCTGTTCTTAAGTTTCATATAATTAGAATGTACTCTTTTGTGTCTGGCTTCTGTCATTCAACTTGATGTTTCTGAGTTTCATCTGCTGTGTTGTTTTTAATCATCAGTTGTTTATTATTTATTATTGCTGATTAGTGTTCCATTGACTTAGTCTATGGATTTTTATTTGTTCTCTGATTATGTTTTTTTGTTTTTGTTTTTGTTTTGAGATGGAGTCTCGCTCTGTCATCCAGGCTGGAGTGCAGTGGTGCAATCTCAGCTCACTGCAATCTCTGCCTCCTGGGTTCAAGCAATTCTCCTGTCTTAGACTCCCAAGTAGCTGGGACTACAGGTGTGTGCCACTACACCTGGCTAAGTTTTTGTATTTTTAGTAGAGATGGGGTTTCACTGTGTTAGCCAGGATGGCCTTGTTCTCCTAACCTCATGATCTGCCTACCTCAGCCTTCCAAAGTACTGGGATTACAGGCATGAGCCACTGTACCTGGCCTTGATTATGTTTTTATTATTATTATTATTATTACAAATACAGCTGCTATGAACATCTTGTACAAATCTTTTTGTGAACAAATGTTTTCATTTCTTTTGGGTAAATTCCTAACAATGGGCTTGATATATCACAGGTTTAACTTTGTAAGAAACTACCTCACCTGTAATCTCAGCACTTTGGGAGGTCAAGGTGGGAGGACTGCTTGGGTCCAGGAGTTTGAGACCAGTCTGGGCAATGTGGCGAAACCCTGTCTCCTTTTGTAAATGTCAGTTTAAGTCTTTTGCCTTTTTTTTTTTTTTTTTTTTGAGACGGGGTCTCGCTCTGTCGCCCAGGCTGGAGTGCTGTGGCTGGATCTCAGCTCACTGCAAGCTCCGCCTCCCAGGTTCACGCCATTCTCCTGCCTCAGCCTCCTGGGTAGCTGGGACTACAGGCGCCGCCACGTCGCCCGGCTAGTTTTTTTGTAGTTTTTAGTAGAGACGGGGTTTCACCGTGTTAGCCAGGATGGTCTCGATCTCCTGACCTCATGATCCGCCCGTCTCGGCCTCCCAAAGTGCTGGGATTACAGGCTTGAGCCACCGCGCCCGGCCTTTTGCCTATTTTTTATTGGATCTTTTTATTATTGATTTGGAGTTCTTTGTATATTCTGGATACAAATACATTAAAGGATATAGAAATATATATAAAGGATATATATATAAAACGATATTTTCTCCTAGTCTGTGGCTTGTTTTTATATTTTCTTATATTTATTATTATTATTATTATTGTTATTATTATTTAAGGCCTTTATTAGCAGTTTGTAGTTTGGCTTTTTATAAACCAGATACTGCACTGATAATGCAATTAGTTCTGGTTATCTGGTTAATAGGCAATAAATAAATAAATAAATAAATCACCCCCACCCTGCCCAGCCTCAGGAGCCAAGGCATTCTCAGCTGGTGGATCCCTTGCTTTTGTCTCTGCCACATTGGGGTTTAGGATTTCATGGACACCTACATCTGTAACTGAAGTTGCAGTTGCTGACCTTGTGTCTCATCTTGGTTTTCCTTCTCCTCTTCATTGCTGACCTCTCTAAGCTGTCTTTGGTGAGAAGGGGCCCTGGAGAATTGTGGTCTAGGATTGTGTCACTGGTCCACCTTGTTCTCCTGCACCCTGGTTGTCAGCATCTCCATCACTTCTCCCTGCAAAGGACGGCTGCAATACTGTGGGCACCTGGTTGTCACAGCCATAATAGTGGTGCACCACAATAACGTGGGTACCCACAGGGTCACCACAAGCTAGAAACCCATGCCTGGGCCAGCTGTTGAGCCTGGCCTTCAGGAACACTCTCTGACCCTTGGTCCTTTCCCCACTCTCACTATTCTGATAATTCAGCTAGTGAGTGAGTGGAGGACTGGCCCTATGATGCAGACAGCATTCATAATGGTTAGTCTGCTGCAGATCTACTGCCTTGCATAGGAATGCAATTAGGGCCTGTAATATTTGCGACCTCCATACCCTTCAATAACCTCAAACTCCATCTACTACACTGGGAAAGCACTTCCTGGGGTTATTCTTCTATGACTGTCTGCTGTCCAAATACATCTCCTTGATGTCCTTTCTGTTGATGAAACCATATCCATTCCTGACATTGAGTTATTTGTTTCGGAAATTTTCACTGCAATGACCCTCTTGTCCTAGCCACCCTAGCAACTACTTTGTGTGGTACGGATGTGGGCACTACTGAGGACTGGCAGCTGCTGGGTCTCAGTCTCCTTGCTCAGGGTTGTGGTGATGATGACTGGGGCCAGCTGCGACAGCTGTAGCTCCTCCAGGGTGTGACTGTCACTAGGCCAGGTGGAGGTGGGGCTGTTCAGGGCTCTCTGGGGTCTGCTCTCTGCTCCTGCTACTGACTGAATTGTAATAGCATCTTTTGATGAGCAGAAATTTAAAATTTTTTAACAGCTTTATTAGAGGTATCATGACATAACAGCATGTTTTAAGTGCACAATTAGATAAGTTTTGACATATATGTACCTCTTGAAACGAACACCACAGTCAAGACAGTGAACATATCCATCACATCCAAATGTTTCTTCCTGCCTCTGTGTTGTATTGCCCCAGGCAACAACAGATCTGTTTTCCATCACTAGATTAGTTTGCATTTTCTACAGTTTTATAAAAATGGAACCATACAGTTATGTATTTTTTATCTGATTTCTTTCACTTAACATAATTATTTTGAAATTTATACATGTTGTTATATGCATTAATAGTTCACTCCCTTTAATTGAATAGTATATCCCATTGTATGGATACACCACAATTACTTATCCATTCACCTGTTGATGGACATTTGGATGGTTTCCGGTTTTTGGATATTACAAATAAAGCTGCTATGAACATTCATGTACAAGCCTTGGTGTGGGCATACACTTTCATTTCTCCTGGGTAAATACTTAGGAGTGGAATGGCTGGATCACATGGTAAGTACATGTTTAACTTTTGAAGGAACTGCCAAAGTGGTTGTACTGTTATACTTTACCACCAGCAGTGCATAGGAAGAGTTCCAATTGTTGCATATCTTTGCTAACACTTGGTATGGTAAGTGTTTTTATTTATTTTTTATTTTCCTTTTTTTCATTTTTAGTTTTTCTTTTGTTATTTTTCTATTTGTGTGTATGTGTGTGTGTCTGTGTCTGTGTGTGTGTGTGTCTGTGTGTTTTGAAACAGACTTGCTCTGTCACCCAGGCTGGAGTGTAGCGGCACAATCTCAGCTCACTTCAACCTCTGCCTCCCAGGTTCAAGTGATTCTCGTGTCTCAGCCTCCTGAGCTGGGATCCTGCCACCATGCTCAACTAAGTTTTGTATTTTTAGTAGAGATGGGGTTTCACCATGTTGGCCAGGGTGGTCTCAAACTCCTGACCTTAAGAGATCCACCTGCCTGCCTCCCAAAGTGCTGGGATTAAAGGCATGAGCCAACGTGCCTGACCTATTTTTGGTGAGTGTTTTTAATTTGAGGATTCTAACACATGTGTAATTATATCTCATTGTGATTTTAATTTCCACCTCCCTAATGACTAATGATCTTGAGCATCTTATTTGCCTTCCATATATCTTCTTTGGTGAATTATTTTCAAATCCTTTGTCCATTAAAAAAAGTTACATCGTTTCCTTGTTTTGAGAGTTCTTTATATAGTCCGGTTACAAGTCCCTTATCATATATGTCATTTTCAATGAATTCTCCCCGTCTATGGGTTGTATTTTCATTCTGTTAACAATATCTTTTACAGAAGTTTTTTTTTTTTTTTTTTTTGAGACGGAGTCTCGCTCTGTCACCCGGGCTGGAGTGCTGTGGCCGGATCTCAGCTCACTGCAAGCTCCGCCTTCCGGGTTCACGCCATTCTCCTGCCTCAGCCTCTCGGGTAGCTGGGACTACAGGCGCCGCCACCTCGCCCGGCTAGTTTTTTGTAGTTTTTAGTAGAGACGGGGTTTCACCGTGTTAGCCAGGATGGTCTCGATCTCCTGACCTCGTGATCCGCCCATCTCGGCCTCCCAAAGTGCTGGGATTACAGGCTTGAGCCACCGCGCCCGGCCTACAGAAGTTTTAAATTTTGATAAAGTCCAGTTTATCTTTCTTCTATGGATCATGCTTTTGGTATTGTGGCTAAAATATATTTACCTAACCCAGGATCACTTTCTCGTATGTTTCAGTCTAGAAGTTTTATAGTTTTAGGTTTACATACAGGTATGTGATCCATTTTGAGTTACTTTTTGTATATGGTGTGAGGAATGAAGTCCAATATTAATATTTTCTTTTATGATTAGTGCTTTTCATGGTCCTAAGAAATCTCTGCCTGCCCCAAGGTGACAAAAAAAAATTCCTGTGTGTTTTTTTTTTTTTCAAGAAGAAATGTTTTTAGCCTTTACATTTAGATCTAAAATCCCTATCAAATTAATTTTTATGTATAGTGTGAAGCAGAGTTGAGGTTCATTTTTCCATATTTGCTTTTCCAGTGTTTTAGCATTATTTGCTGAAAATACTTTCTTTTGGCCCCCACTGAATTGCCTTGGTGCCCATCAATAGTATTTCTTAGAAGATAAAATATAATAAAAAAATCTACTATGACTCACACCTGTAATCCCAGTACTTTGGGAGGCTGAGGCAGGAGGATCACCTGAGGCTAGGAGTTCATGACCAGGCTGGGCAACAACATGGCAAGACCCTGTCTCTATTTAAGAAAAAAAAAAAACGTACTCTGAGCAACACCCTCTCTTTTGGGAATTCACAGATTTAAAAAATAATTTCTGAAAACTTACAGTATTTTAGGCAATGATCTGGGAAAAGGGGATTCGAAAGGTAAATAAGACAGGTCCTCTTCCCTCAGGAGAAGCAGTCGTATGAACAAATTAGGGTAGAGGATGTGGGAGACACTGTGGTAGAAATTGTGTTCTCTTTGTCAGTGGCACAAAGCAGGAAGAGATCAGCTCCTCTTGGGTATATAAGGGAAAGTATCTTAGAGGAGGTTTTTGAGCTGGTCTTGAAGAATGGGGGAAATTTTGGTGGGGAGAAAAGGCAGGCAGGCAGATGAGGAGAGTATTTGAAGCAGAAGGAACAGCATGGGCAAGGGATGGGGAATGTGAAACAGCCTAGGACATTTAGGGACTTTTAAGTACTTATTAGATATGTTGGTCTGATTCTCAAAAGAAAAATCTGGAGTTCCTTTGCTAATTTTCTTTTCCTGACAACAGGGTAACTAAATCCAAGGAATTCACCATGTACCCTTTGATGGTGGGGGATCTTTTAACTGGATATTTTGGAGGAGGCTCTCTGGCCAAGGAAGTCTCTATTTCTTTCTAATCTAGGCCAGCTATCATTGATTCCATATTAAAAGTAAACTTAATTTGCTACAGCTTTTGGCCCAGCTAATGGTGAAAGAATAGGAACTCACCACTTCATTGATGGCTTTGACTAGGTAAAGACCTTCCTTATAAAAATAAAAGAGTCTAATGATACCTGAAACAGAAAAATAAGTAAGAATGTAAGACAGACAATTGAGCTGAAGAGGAATTGGAATTTTTTATATTTGACTTTGTGAACTTACCATCATGAGCTCGCTCATTCTTAGGCCTCCTTCCCAGCCCCTCCACTGCCTATGCTGCTCTTGGTCTCCCTGTCTTCCTCCACCCCTCACTTGAAATGTTCAGGTTGCTTTCCTTCCTTGGGTCCTCTCCACCTACCCCAACTCCACCGGCATCTCCCAGACGTCTCCTGTAAGACATGGGCTACATCCATCCACTTGTTGACTCCTATCTGTCTGAGCGTACCATCCCTTACTGCTTCACACCATTATCCAACTGTTTGCTGCAAATGTACTGTATTCCGCTTGAGAATTCATGGATTCTTTGAGGGAAAGGATCATAGCTCACTGTTTGATGTGTCTTGCCTCTCAATCCCAACAAGCTCCTCATGCAGTTAATTTTGTTGAATTAATAAGTAAATATGTTGATCTAATTCCCATTTAACCTAATGGCTCCAGTATACAAACATCACCCATCATGACTTCTTACTTCTTTCTTGAGGTGCCTCCCACATACTTATGACTTGCCTTTCTACACTATAATATAACCTTGTAAAGGCATCTGGCCCACTATAGGTGAACATCTAACTCAACCCAATACAGATTCATGGGATATCGGATTCATGCCAACAAACGTGCTAGGGACATGAAGACAGTCTACCTTCAGATTCACCATATTGAGGGCTACACAGACTTGAAATCAACTAGTATAATGTAGTGTGACAAATGTGATCCTATCTTTACATCAAACTCCTTCTGAGTATCAACATTCCCACAGAGATATATCCCTAGATGCCTCAAGTCTGCACATGTTCAAACGGAATTCTTCAACTCACAGAACCCTGATATCTTATTTTCCCATAACTGTTATCAAGAAATGGCATCATAATCCACCCAGTTATCTAAGGCACAAAGGGGGAGGCATTCTTCTTCACGGCCCCCCAGCATACTTTCCCACTACTTGACCCATATGCATATTCCATCATTCCCTAAGTTTCTCCATTAAATATTCCTTTCATTTTTTAATGAAAAGAATGAAAGGCTAGAGGGAGCCTAGCTTTTGGGGGGCAACCAAGAGTAACAGCTCACCTATCTAGGACACTGTCTTTTTATTTTGAATTAATTTTAAACTTACAAAAAGGTTGCAAAAATAGTAGAGTTTCTTTGTATCCCTTGTCTTGTTTCCTCTAATGTTAACATCTTACATAACCACAGTACACTTTTTCTTTTTTTTTTTTTTTTTTTTGGAGCTGGAGTCTTATTTTGTCACCCAGGCTGGAGTGCAATGGTGCGATCTCAGCTACCTGGAACCTCCGCCTCCTGAGTTCAAGCGATTCTCCTGCCTCAGCCACCCGAGTAGCTGGGATTACAGGCACCCACCACCATGCCCGGCTAATTTTTTTTTTTTTTGTATTTTTAGTAGAGACAGGATTTCACCATGTTGGCCAGGCTGGTGTCAAACTCCTGACCACAAGTGATCCACCTGCCTAGGCTTCCAAAAATGCTGGGATTACAGGCATGAGCCACTGCGCCTGGCCTTCCTTTTCATTTTAACAGCCCCTGCCTTAGTTCTGCTGTTCAGAACTTTCTCTCCTCAATGACTACAATAGTTTTTCTGCCTCTCATTTTGCCTTTTTCAAACTCCTGCCAGAGTGCCCTTCTTAAATGCCAGTCTGGTTAGGTCACTCTCCTGCAGAAAGTTCTTCAGTGTACCTGTGCTGGTTGAGCAGAGCCTGATGTCTAGAGAGATGCATGCCTTCACAGATGATCTCCAAGTGAGCAGGCACTTTCCACTCTGCCTGCCACAATATGACACAGCCACCTCACTCACTTCCAGCCAATGCTGACATCTGCCTTCTCATCCTCCACAAAGCAGGAAAGCTCTTCATATCCACAGGCAACAGTCTGTTTCACCCAAACATAAGGACTGGCTAGAGGGAGTCTAGCTTTTGGGGGGCAACCAAGAGTAACAGCTCACCTATCTAGGACACTGTCTACAGTTTTCCATACCATACTCCCCATGGAGGCCTCATTCAGCCTCAGGCTGAGGGAAAAAGAGCAAGCTCTGGTTTGTATGAGAGGACTGCTGAGTGCTGGAAGGGTGTGGACTCCAAGGCCATACTGCCTGGTTTGAAGCCTGACTTTCCATGTTACCTCAAGTAAGTTATTTAACTTCCATAAGTCAGCTTATGGAATAAAAAATTGTACTTCACCTCTAGGGCTGCTGTGAGGATTAAATGGGCTAGCACATGTGGAATGGTAGAACAGTACCTGACCCACCATACCTGTTCTGTACGTATAGTTACTATTACATGACCAGGGAGAAGTCTCCACGCCTGGTCCCACCCATACCTCGAAAGGAGATTAAACTAAGAACAGTCTACGGGTACCTGTAAATTAGGCTAAAAAGAAAGATGAAGAACAATACCCATTTCATCCACAGGAGCAATGAGTATTTCATTCCCCAAATCTGTGGCCCAGATGGAAGTGACATCAACCTTAAGCTTCTCCCATGCATATATTTGTTTAGCATTGTACAGATTATAAATTGTGAATCCTTTGGCTCCTCCAATAAACACATAGTCTTGGGAAACAGCCATACAATTTGGCATTTTGTCGAGCTGGGAAAACAAGGAAAAATATTATTTTCAGTTGTCACAGTCTTCAAATAATATGAGTTAGCTTTCAGAGACAGTCAGGGGCCCTTCCTAGATAATAACAACATTTCCTGGCCGGGCGTGGTGGCTCAAGCCTGTAATCCCAGGCTTTGGGAGGCCAAGGTGGGCAGATCACATGAGGTCAAGAGTTTGAGACCAGCCTGGCCAACATGGTGAAACCCCATCTCTACTAAAAATACAAAAATTATCCGGGTATGGTGGCATATCCCTGTAATCCCAGCTACTTGGGAGGCTGAGGTAGGAAAATGCTTGAACCTGGGAGGCGGAGGGTACAGTGAGCCAAGATCACGCCATTGTGCTCCAGCCTGGGCAACAAGAGCGAAACTCTGTCTCAAAAAAAAAAAAAAAAAAAAAACCCCGATAAAACAACATTCCCAAACATAGTGCTCATCTAAAACTCTTGCCTAAGCATCAAGAAATTCATAGTATTTCACTGTTAGGGCAAAGAGAACAGAGAAAACAAGGGAGTTGAGAATAAATGCATATTCACAACACTAGGCATGACCACAGGCCCTGTACTTTATTCAGCTAGTGCACTGTGGGAAGAATGGTAGCCAAGGCACTGGCAGATCCTCAGCCATCCAGCAAGAGAGTAGATTAATACATTAAGAAGATTTTTCGGCCGGGCGCGGTGGCTCAAGCCTGTAATCCCAGCACTTTGGGAGGCCGAGACGGGCGGATCACAAGGTCAGGAGATCGAGACCATCCTGGCTAACACGGTGAAACCCCGTCTCTACTAAAAAATACAAAAAAACTAGCCGGGCAAGGTGGCGGGCACCTGTAGTCCCAGCTACTCGGGAGCCTGAGGCAGGCGAATGGCGTAAACCCGGGAGGCGGAGCTTGCAGTGAGCTGAGATCCGGCCACTGCACTCCAGCCTGGGCAACAGAGCGAGACTCCGTTTCCAAAAAAAAAGAAGATTTTTCAGTAACAACCACTGAATATAAAAGAATAATATTCAATTAACCAGAATGCCCCACATTTCCCCCAGGCAATTACCAGATCATTTTAATCAACATCAGCATGCTTCTAATCTTTCAAAAATGCACTGACTTACTGAATGCAGCTTTCTGGTAGGAATTCCTTCCTGGATCAGGGGCTTTCATTTATTAACACTCAACTGAGAAACAGGGGCTCCTGGTCAACTGCTTACTCCATACCTGGATTTCTCCAAGTGGAGGGAAGACGGTGGGCTGGATCTGGCTGCTCTCAGCTTCCCTCAATGCGTTCCTTTCTTCAATAATTTCCCAAGACTGGTCAAACAGAAGGTTCACCAGCTTGTTGATCATTCGATAAGGCTGAGGCAAGGAATCCAGCTCCTCATTTGGATCCACGAGGACATGATCCTCTTCATCCTCTTTAGGCCAGTCCTTCTCTGTTGGGGGTGGCACCTCCAATGGTCCCTTTCGTGTACCAATGGGGTGCCTTATCTTCTGGGTCTGACTTCCTCTGGGGAATGACATCACAGAAGGCGGCACTGGGAATCTCTACGAAACTCTGAAAAGCTGATAAGAGAAGTAAACAAAGGAATTCTGGAAAAAAGGAAACAATGAGAAGATAGCACACCATCCTTTTCTAGCACAATAGCCCATAGAGACTGTTTATTCCACAGACTGGCATTTTCCTTAATTACCAGAGGACTATTACCACATTATTAGGATATGCTCTTCATATTAGTAAGGACATTAGAGGAGGCAGGTATTTTCCAGGCCAACCCTAGATGATGTGTACTAAGAAGGAAAGAGGAATTTGATACCCTTGTTGATAGGAGGGCAGATGTCTTTCTGTCCCAAATACAATTCACCCTCTCTTCTGCAACTTATGCTTTCTCCTCATTCCTTTCTCTCTGCAGATGGCTGTGCAAAGCCAGGTGGGCAGTGAGCCACAACTCTCCTCCCTTTCTTTCCTTCACCCCCAATCAGATGCAGTTCAAGCACTCCCAGTCCCGACCGATTTGTTCCCTTTTCTCCTTTCCCACTATTGCTGCCCAGGAGTTCTGCAGACACAGTGCTCAGGGCCCATGAGATTTTTCTAGACCCTCCAGAAATGTTTGAGATATTAAGAAAAGAATTGACCAAAATAAGACCCATAAAATTCCACTTCTGTCTGCACCACAGATTTGGGGAATGAAATACTTATTGCTCCTGTGGATGATAATTAAATATTTACAAAAACATTTACAGTTTATTAGCTCCACTCTGTGTGTGTGTGTGTGTACACACACATATGTATACATCAACTCATAAATATATGAAAGTCTGTATGTGTATACAAATAAAGTTCATGTCTACAAGAAGAGAACGAGTAATCTTTACTTCAGAAAACTCAAAATTGTAGGGCCTATGGGGTGGTTCATGCCCATAATCCCAGCACTTCAGGAGGCCAAGGTGGGAGGATTGCTTGAGGCCAGGAGTTGGAGACTATCTTGGGAAACATAGCAAGATCCCATCTATACAAAAAATTTAAAAATTAGCTGGGCATGGTGGTATGCATCTGCAGCTACTTGGGAGGGTGGGGTGGGAGAACCTCTTGAGCCCAGGAGTTTGAGGTTGCTGTGAGCTAAGATTGTGCCATGCCTTCTACCCTAGATGACAGAGTGAGACCCTGTCTAAAAAAAAAAAAAAAAAAAAAAAACCCCAAACTTGTGCAATATAAAAGGCCTTTCATATGTTACAGTTTTTTAAAAAATATTTAATGTAGAACATGGGATACATTTTAAGGTGCTTAATATATAGTGGAGTAGGGTCTTGGACTGTATGAGTGCCTAGGGTCATGAAGTCTTGTAAAACCCCGCTGCCATCGTCATCTTTGTTTACTGGCTGGAGTACATTTGTGATGCTTTCAATGTGTGAGTATGAAGACACTAACTGACACTGGGGACAGAACCACTGAATTAATTAGTGGGGAGAGTAAGCTGAGCTCACAGAGGGCCAAGAATAATGCCTATTTCCACCAGCAAGACTGGAAAGCCTCATAATTCACAGGGATTATGTAGAGTACTCTGAAAAATCTTGCCTCGGTAGTGGGAAAAATTAGCCCTAGAATAAATGCTCCTCTGTTATCACCCATCAAATCTTAGAAGTTAGATAATCAAACTATGTCTAAGTAACATACTGTATCACAGAACAAAGTTCAAGAATATTTAGAGGAATATAAAAATATCCAGCATTCAATGGAGTAAAATTCACAATGTCTAGGATCCAATAAAGAAATTACTTGGGCTATAGAAAAGCAAGAAAATATAAGCCATAATAAAGAGAAAAATTGATCAACTAAAGCTGAACCAGAGTCAATACAGACACTAGAATTAGCAGACAAAACAGTTACAACTTTTTCCACAAAGTTATAAAGTTATTACTGTTATATTTATATCTGTATGAGCTTTTAGAGACACAGCTACAAGGTCTGAGATGAAAAATACATTAGATTAGATTAACATGAAGATTTCAGAGGAAAACAAATTAGATGGGGAGAAGAAAAGATTAGTGAACTTGAAGACACGGCAATAGAAACAAAATGAAACAAAAGAAGAAAAAAGACTGAAAAAAGAGAAGAACTGAGGTGTGAGGTCATTTGAAGTGGCCTAATACAAGTGTGACTGAAATCCCCAAAAGAGGGAAGAAACAGAAAAAAAAATTGTAGAAATAATGGACGAAAATTTTCTAAATTTGATTAAAAGTATAAACCCACAGATTTGAGAAGAAAAACTATATGAAAATTATGGATAAAGACAAAATGTGAAAGCAGCCAGAAGAAAGACATGCCATGCACTGAGGAACAAAGTAAAAAATAACAGCAGACTTATTGAAGGAAACTATGCAAGTGAGAAACAGTGAAGCAACATCTGAAAGTACTGAAAGAAAAAAACTTGTCACTCTGGTATTCTATATCCAGAAAACATATTTTTCAGAAAATTAAAGTGAAATAGAGCCTTTTTAGACATACAAAAATTGAAAGAATTAATCATCAACAAACTAGCATTAAAATAAATAATGTAAAAGAAAGGCTTTTAGGCTAAAGGAAAAGGAACAGGGTATAGTAACTCCTGCCTATAATCCCAGAACTTTGGGAGGCTGAAGTGGGAGGATCACTTGAGCCCTGAAGTTCAAGACCATCCTGGGCAACAAAGGGAGAAAAAAAATTTTTTAATTAGCCAGGCGTGGTGGCATGTGCTTGGAGGATCACTTGAGCCCAAGAGGTCAAGGCTGCAGTGAGCCATGATAGTGTCACTGCACTCCAGCTTGGGTGACAGAGATCCTGTTTCAAATTAATTAATTAAATAAATAAAAGAAAATGGTATCAGGTGGAAATAGAAATTTACATAAAAAAGTGAAAAACACTGGATGCATTAGGTAAATTAAAAGATTTTTCTTATTATTTAAATATCTTTAAAAGACATTTAAAATGCTTAAACAAAAAATAAAAATGTAGTGTAGGATTAATAACATATATAAAGAAAAATGTATGACAATAACAGTACAAGGGCTAGGAGTGGAGAAACGGAAGTATACTAACATCACTTGAAGGTAGGCTATGCTGGGTTAAAGATGCATACTCTAAACCCTAAATTAACCACTAAGGAAATAAAGAGTTACAGCCAACAAAAGCAATAAAACACATAAAAATACTCTAAATTTAAATACTTAATTTAAAAAAGCAAAAAAGAGGAAAAAGGAAACAAGGAACAGACAGGACAAACAGAAAGTAAATAGCAAAACCTAACCATATCAATAATCACATCAAATGTAAACACTCCAATCAAATGATAGAAGTTGTCAGAATAGATAAGACTCAATATATGCTGTGTACAAAAACCCCACTTAAATATTAAGACACAAGTAGGCCAAAACTGAAAGGGTGAACAAAGGTATACTATGCTAACACTAGTCAGAAGAAAGCTGGAGTGACTACGTTAATATCAGACACAGTATATTTCAGAGCAAAGAATATTACCTGCGATAAAGAAGTTCATTTAATAATGATAAAGGTGGGCTGGGTGTGGTGGCTCACGCCTGTAATCCCAACACTTTGGGAGGCTGAGGCAGGTGGATCACGACGTCAGGAGATCGAGACCATCCTGGCTAAGACAGTGAGACCCCATCTCTACTAAAATTATAAAAAAAAAATTAGCTGGGCGTGGTGGCAGGCGCCTGTAGTCCCAGCTACTTGGGAGGCTGTGGCAGGAGAACAGCGTGAACCTGGGAGGTGGAGCTTGCAGTGAGCCGAGACTGCACCACTGCACTCCAGCCTGGGTGACAGAGCAAGACTCTGTCTCAAAAAAAAAAAAAAAAAAATTATAAAGGTGTCAATTAGCTGGGTGTGGTGATGTGCACCTATAGTCCTAGTTACTTGGGAGGCTGAGGTGGGAAGATTGCTTTAGCCAGGGAGGTCGAAGCTGCAGTGAGCCATGATCACACCACTGTACTCCAGCCTGCGTGACAGAGCAAGGCCCTGTCTCAAACAAAAACAACAACAACAACGACAACAACCACCACCACCAATGTAAGTTCACACAAAAACCTCTACACAAATGTTTATGACAGCTCTACTTTATAATTGTCAAAAATGGTAAACAATCCAAACGTCCTTCAACAGGTTTATCAATGGATAAACAAACTGTGGTATATCCATATCAGTAATAAAAAGCAAAAAACTATTAATCCACACAACAACATGGATGAATCTCAAAGACATTATGATGAGTGAAATAAACCAGTCTCAAAATTTATATGCAGTGTAATTCTATTTATACAGCATTCTCAAAAATGCAGACTGAGTAATGGGGAACAGATCAGTGTTTGTCACGAGTTGTAAGCAGGGAAGGGTGTTATTCAAAAAGGACAGCATGGCTGGGCGCGATGGCTCATGTCTGTAATCTGAGCACTTTGGGGGGCCGAGACGGGTGGAACACTTGAGGTCAGGAGTTCAAGACCAGCCTGGGCAATATGGCGAAACCCCACCTCTACTAAAAATACAAAAATAAGCTGGGTGTGGTGGTGTGTGCCTGTAATTCCAGCTACTCAGGAGGCTGAGGCACAAGAATTGCTTGAACCTGGGAGGCAAAGGTTGCAGTGAGCTGAGATTGTGCCATTGCACTCTAGCCTGGGTGAGGGAGTGAGGCTCTGTCTCAAAAAAAAAAAAAGGAGAGCATGAGAGAGTTTTTTGGAGTTATGGAACTATTTCATCAGTGGAAAGAAAAATGTAAAGCTGCCTTATCTCCAGATTATATGCTTATATAGGACATCTGATGAAATCTACAAAAACATTTTCTAGAAATAATAAATGAGGAAAGAAAGGTTGTAGGATACAAGTTCAATATACAAAACTGATTGTATTTCCACGTACTGGCAACAACAAACCAAACACTGAAATAAAAATACCATTTACAACAGTATCAAAAACATGAAATACTTAGGGATAAATCTGACAAAAGATATATAAAACCTGTAACTGGGCTAGGCAAGGTGGTTTGCACCTGTAATTCTAGCAACTCAGCAGGCTGCGGTGGGTGGGAGGATTGCGTTGAGTCCAGGAGTTCAAGGTTGCAGTGAGCTATGATCACGTTGCTGCACTCTAGTTTGGGCAATACAGCGAAACTCCCTCTCTGAAAAACACCCACCCATATACTGAAAACCATAAAATATTGCTGACAGAAATTAAAGAAGACCTAAATAAATGGAGAGTGTGATACCTTATTTATGAATTGGAAGACTCAATTTTGTTAAAATGTCAATTCTTTTTAAATTCATGTACAAATTCAACACAATCCCTATGATAATCCCAGGTGGCTTTTTTTTTTTTTTCTAGAAATTAAGAAGCTAATTTTACAACTCATAATTGGAGGACTAACACTACCTAATTTCAAGACTTATCACAAAGCCACAATATTCAAGACAGTGTGGAATTGGTATCAAAATAAACAAATAGATCAATGAAACCAAATAGGGAGTCCTAAATTAGATGCAAACATATATGGAGAACTTATTTTTGACACGGGCACAAAGACAATTCAGTGGAAAAAGGATATTCTTTTCAACAAATAATGCTGGAGCAGTTAGATATCTATATAGGAAAAAACTGAATGCCGATCCCTACCTTGCACCATACCTTGCACCATTAACTCAAAGTAAAATCATACACCTAAATGTAAAACTGAAAACTATAAAACTTCTAGAAGAAAACCTTGGCAATCTTCACTTAGACAAAGATTTCCCAGACATGACATTAAAGTATAACCTAAAAAAACAAACTGGTCATTTAAACCTTTTCAAAAATAAACTTATATTTCTTCAAAACACACTGTTAAGAGAATAAAAGGTAATCCTCAGACTGGGAGAAAATATATGTGCAAGTCACTTATCTGATAAACTACTTGCGTGTAGAGTATTTTTAAAACTCTCAAAACTTTCAAAAAGAAATAACCTGGCTGGGCATGGTGGCTCATGCCTATAATCCCAGCACTTTGGGAGGCCAAGGCAGGCAGATCATGAGGTCAGGAGATCGAGACCATCCTAGCTAACATGGTGAAACCCCGTCTCTACTAAAAATACAAAAAATTAGCTGGGCATGGTGGTGGGCACCTGTAGTCCCAGCTACTTGGGAGGTTGAGGCAGGAGAATGGTGTGAACCTGGGAGGTGGAGCTTGCAGTGAGCCGAGATAGTGTCACTGCACTCCAGCCTGGGAGATAGAGTGAGACTCCGTCTCAAAAAAAAAAAGAAATAATCCAAATTTTAAATATGTGCAAAAGATTTGTACAGATACTTAACCAAAGAAGATATACAGATGGCAGACAGACTCATAAAAAGATGTTCAGCATCATTAGTCATTTGTGAAATGCAAATTAAAACATGAGATATCACTACATATATATTCAAATGCCTAAAAAGATAGACCATACAAGTGTTGTTGAAGATGTAAAATAAGAATGCTCATACGCACTGTTGGGAAACCAAAATAGTACAACTGGTTTGGAAAACAGTTTGGCAAGTTCTTAAAATGCTAATGTGGAGGCCAAAGCAACTCCATCTTGGATGCTAATCTTCCATGTTAACTTCTGATTATCCCCAGTTCCAGAAAAACCTTTAAGATTTCCAGCTGGGCTCATTCCTTGTGTAAGAGCACCACTTACTGTAAATATTGCCCTTAGGTCAAAACAACCTTGATGTTATCATCCTTGCTATAAATTCTGCCCTTAAGCAATTATCTTACACATTCCTTCTGAAGCACCTTTCTCTATAGTACAGAAACCCAGGGTCTGGTGGATAATGGCAGGGACCCACCATCTTGTCTTGCTTCCTGAGACACAGACATGGCTTCTGTTTGTAAGTCCCTATTAAATGTTTGTTTCTGAGAAACTGGGTATGTCAGCCTCTTGCTTTGGCCTCTCAGCTTTCTCAGACTTTTGGGGGTAGGTTTGCATTGGCCTGTCCGCTGCAGGACAGTTAAACACACACCTACCATTATATCCAGTCATTCCACTCTTAAGAGTGGTAGAAGGGAACTGAAAACATATGTCCATACAAAGACTTGTACACAAACAGTCATTACAACTTTATTTGTAGGAGCCCCAGAGTGGAAACAACCCAATGTTCATCAATAGGCAAACAGATAAGCTCTCACACATTGTCAGTGGTAATACAAAATAGTATAGCCACTTTGAAAAACAGTTTGGTAGTTTCTTGCAAAGTTAAACATACCATATGTTTCAGCAATCACATTCCTGCGTATTACACTAGGAAAATTAAAACTTATGTTTCACATCAAAATCTGTACTTAAATATTTATAGCAGCTTTATTTATAATTGCTTCAAATTAGAGATGACACAAATGTACTTCAGTGGGTGAATGGATAATGAATTATAATACATTCACACTGTGGAATAAAAAATTACAAACTACTGATGTGCACAGCATAATCTCAAATGCATTATGCTAAGTAAAATCAGAAAAGAAAAGAAAACGCTACATACTATATGATTCACTTTATATGATACTGTGAAAAAAGCAGAATTGTAGGTATAAAAAACAGATGAGGCCAGGCACGGTGGCTCACACCTGTAATCCCAGCACTTTGGGAGCTCGAGGCAGGTGGATCATCTGAGGTCAGGAGTTCCAGACCAGCCTGACGGTGAAACACCGTCTCTACTAAAAATATAAAATATCAGCCGAGCGTGGTGGTGCATGCCTGTAATCCCAGCTCAGGAGGCTGAGGCAGGAGAATCGCTTGAACCCAGGAGGCAAAAGGTGCAGTGAGCCGAGATTGCGCCATTGCACTCCAGCCCTGGCAATAAGAGTGAAACTCTGTCTCAGAAACAAAAACAAAAAACAGATTACATAAATCTGTGTTTAGAGGCACCCTGTGCTCACCTCTATCATCTAACGTATCTCTGTATTGTACTTATCAGTTTACTGTGTTCCTTATTAACCTTTACCCTAGGACTGGAGTTCAGCACAGTGGTTGGTATATGGCCAGCACTCAATAAATTCTTATTGCTTGCAGAATTTCCCTGACCAGGGCCATGCACTTAGAGAAAACTTCTGGCTCTCTTCCAGGCTCTTTCCTCTGCAAAAAATGAGTAACCCATGGGGCCAAGGAGATATGCTCACCCAAAGCCTAGTTTCCCTCTTTTGGAGTCTAGACCATGTTCAGGGTACCAATACCCCTGGAATTTACTGCCCAAATGACACCATGGCCTGCATGAGCCTTTCTCAGCTTTCTCCTGAGGGCAAACACAGCTGCTGTGAGCACTCCTTGATCTGAAAGGTGGCCAAGGCACGGCTGCTTGCAGGGGTCTGGGCAAAAGTTGGATGTGGCTTGGAGTATCAGGATGGTATGCAAGGCTCCTGGCAGGGAATGTAGGTGGGCGCCAGAAACCAGAAAAGAAAGGGAAGTGGGAAAAGACTGGGGGCCATTTCTCCCCACATTGCCATATTCCAGCTGTGTTTCCAGGTGTTCTAAGGAGTCTAGGAATTCTGAAAATGAACCTGGCCTTCTATATCACTATGAGGGTTTATTTGTCAATGTAGGAAAATAGACTATATTTTACTTAACATTTTGTTACTTGATTTATAACTAAAATATTTAAACATACGGTATGCCAGGCCGGGCGCGGTGGCTCAAGCCTGTAATCCCAGCACTTTGGGAGGCCGAGATGGGCGGATCACGAGGTCAGGAGATCGAGACCATCCTGGCTAACATGGAGAAACGCTGTCTCTACTAAAAAAGAAAATACAGAAAACTAGCCGGGCGAGGTGGCAGGCGCCTGTAGTCCCAGCTACTCGGGAGGCTGAGGCAGGAGAATGGCATGAACCCGGGAGGCGGAGCTTGCAGTGAGCTGAGATCTGGCCACTGCACTCCAGCCCGGGCGACAGAGCGAGACTCCATCTCAAAACAACAACAACAACAACAACAACAACAAAACATACGGTATGCTGGACTCCATTTGTACTCTTACTCAGGGCCTGCAAATGTTATGAGCTGGCGTGACCAAGGGAATAAAGATTACAAAAATGTTGACGTTATTTTATTTTATTTTTTGAGGCTGGAAATCAGTGGCACAATCTCGGCTCACTGCCACCTCTGCCTCCTGGGTTCCAGCGATTCTCCTGCCTCAGTCTCCCAAGTAGCTGGGATTACAGGTGCCCGCCACCACGCCCGGCTACTTTTTTTGTATTTTTAGTAGAGACGGGGGTTTCACCCTGTTGGCCAGGCTGGTCTCGAACTCCTAACTTCAGGTGATCCGCCCACCTCGGTTCCCAAAGTGGTGTTGGGGTTACAGGCGTGAGCCACCGCGCCGGCCGACCTTATTTTGTGGTTATAGAGGGTACATTTTATAAAATTACTGCCACGGAGTGGGTGAGGCTCAATTTCTTCAAGCCGCACAGAACGAATGTTCAGCGGTGCAATTTCATTGCAATCTATTTTTGCTTCACTTTGCTCACAATGACTCTTTTAGGGATTACCTCAGGTAACAATCTTCTTTCAGTGTTCAATAATCCAAGCAGAAAATTCTCTCACTTCATCCGGCTCTCGTGCTAGGTTCACACTATGAATTGGCTTATCTCTGCCCTAACCACTTCCTTCACCATACATGGAGCTGGTGTAGCTCAAGGGAAAGAGGCACGGCGCTGGGAAATGATTAGGCCCCACCGTCCCAAGCAAGAGAGTTCTCAGGCTGGAGAGACCATTCGGGATTTCACCCCGGGTTCCTGAGAACCTGAGATCTGCGGGCAGGTGCGAGGCATCCGGAAATGCCCGAGTCTGGGGAGACGGACGCCCTCAGACTTTCCTCTAGGAGACTCTACAGGTAAAGGGGAGTCCTGGGACTCGAGGGGAGCCACGGCACCCGAAGGTAGGATCAAAAGTTTTGCTCACCTGGCCCGGCGGCGTTGCGTCGCCTTGGTAACCACAACTTCCGGCTTAGACCGGAAGTCAGCGAAGTTGCTCTACGAAATGTGTGCCCGCCCCCTCTGGGGCGGAGAGACTCAGCCCCTCCCTCTCAGCCGATACCCTGGGACTGACAGTTCCCTAAGGATCTGGCGGGCCCCAGAGGACCCACGCCTGAACCCGGTGCGACTCGTGGCCTTTGGGCTAGGAGCCATGGACGCCTTCACCCGCTTCACCAACCAGACCCAGGGCCGGGACCGACTCTTCAGGTGAGTCAGGTGCCAGCGGCCTCCGCCCCTTTCTCGCCCTAACTGGGTGCTCCGGTGCCTATTCCCCGGCACCCGAGAAAAAGGAGGTGATAGCCTAGTAGATGGAAGCGGGAAGGACGTTGCCAGCTCCTACGGGGGGAGTTTGGTATCCGAGCCCCTCCTCACCCTAAATTCTACGTGGGTGGGCCCAACGCATCCGCATCCGGTCCTAGCCTCGTGTACGAAAGCCCCAATGCCTGGCACCCTGGCCGCCTCGAGACCGTCTATGACGTGACACCGGCTGACAGATCCTTCTCCCCTCCTAACTTTGCTCTCCGGGCAAAGAAAGATTGGGTTCTCTCCACTCAACATTCTTCCGAGGGATTTCCTTTAAAGAGAAACTTTGGGTTACTATTTGTGGCCAGGGAAGCAAACCACTTGGCGTGGCTTCAAATATCTCTCGTTCTTGTTGTTGTTGTTGTTGCTGTTGTTGTTTGTGAGACGGAGTCTCGCTCTGTCGCCCAGGCTGGAGTGCAGTGGCACGGTCTCGGCTCACTGCAACCTCCTCCTCCCAGGTTCAAGCGATTTTTCTGCCTCAGCCTCCCAAGTAGCTAGGATTACTGGCGTGCACTACCACGCCCGACTACTTTTTGTATTTTTAGTAGAGACGGGGTTTTGCCATGTTGGCCAGGCTGGTCTCCAACTCCTGACCTGAGGTGATGTGCCCACCTCGGCTTCCCAAAGTGCTGGGATTACATGCGCGAGCCACCGTGCCCGTTCTCAAACACCTCTTTTGAGTAGAGACAGAAGTTCTCTTCCATTATTGCCCAGTCTGTATCATTGAGATACTGCATGTGGAATAGTTTTGTAAATTGTAAAACAAAATATAGCAGGGATGAGACCACACCAACTGGACTGGGGGAGAAATACAATGGGGAGAAGCTCAGAAAGAACTACCTGCACGTCTAAGGTTCATGCTGTGCTACTGAAAATATTAAACAGAGATTGTGTCTCTTTTTCTTTTGGTTCCATAAGAAACAAAAAGAACTGAGAGACTGTATCTTTAATACACATACAGTACTAGTTCATGATGTTTTAGAGATTTGGTTGATTCTTGCTTGATTAAAAAATAGTTACAGTTGCAGTTTTATTTAACAGCTCTTCATTCTCTTCTGGGTGTGCAAGTGCTGATACAAAGAGATCAATTAGAATGGCCCCAATAATGAGGCTTTTGGAAGCCATCTTTATACCAGCTATTGTTACCAGTGTTTTGCAACTATGAACTCATTTAACCCTCATCACAACCCTATGAGGTAGATACTCTAAATATTCTCCCCATTTCAGATGGAGAAAACCAAGCAGAAGGAGGTTAATAAGTACCACACGGCAGAACTGAGAGATTCACGTCCACACAAATGACTCCAGTGCCCACTTAACTACCAAGCTATACTGGCTTTCTCATTAGTTTGATAGGTTTTTTAAATGGTTGCTTTATATACAAGCTTCATTAAATAGAAATTTCATTAAATAGAAACCTGTAATTCCAGTGTGCCTAGAATGTACCCTGCAAGGTTTATCAAGGAAGTTGGTTAAAAAAATAATCATTTAGGCCGGATGCAGTGGCTCACCCCTGTAATCCCAGCACTTTGGGAGGCTGAGGCGGGCGGATCACGAGGTCAGGAGATTGAGACCGTCCTGGCTAACATGGTGAAACCTCGTCTCTACTAAAAATACAAAAATTAGCCAGGCATTGAGGCGGGCGCCTGTAGTCCTAGCTACTTGGGAGGCTGAGGCAGGAGAATGGCATGAGCCCGGGAGGCAAAGCTTGCAGTGAGCCAAGATTGCGCCACTGCACTCCAGCCTGGGCGACAGAGCAAGACTCTGTCTAAATAATAATAATAATAATAATCATTTAGGCCAGGTGCAGTGACTCACACCTGTAATCCCAGCACTTTGGGAGCCTGAGGCAGGTGGATCACGAGGTCAGGAGTTCGGGACCAGCCTGGCCAACATGGTGAAACCCCATCTCTACTAAAAATACAAAAATTAGCTGGGCGTGATGGCGCATGCCTGTAATCCCAGCTACTCAGGAGGCTGAGGCAGGAGAATTGCTTGAACCTGGGAGGCGGAGGTTGCAGTGAGCCAAGAACGCACTACTACCCTTCAGCCTGGGCAACAGAGCAAGACTGTGTCTCGAAAAATAATAATAATAATAATTTAAGATATGTTTATTCCAAAAGATCTGAGATCTCTAGCATTCATTTCCCAGCCTCCTTGATGATCTGTATAACCTTTATGACCACACTGGCATTCATAAAATAATACCTTGCTTTCTGTGCCAATAATGCTCACGCAAACATGATGAACATTCCTAAAACCTGTTGGACTGTAAGAAGTGTGGCAAGCACCAACCCCACAAAGTGACATACTACAAGAAGGGCAAGGATTCTCTGAATGTCCAGGGAAAACGCATTATGACAGGAAGCAGAGTGGATGTGGTGGGCAGACTAAGCCGATTTTCCAGAAAAAGGCTAAAACTACCAAGAAGATTTTGCTAAAGCTTGAGTGTGTTGAGCCCAGTGAAGATCTAAAAGAGTCCTGGCTATTAAAAGATGCCAGCATTTTGAATTGGGAGGAGATAAGAAAAGAAAGGGCCAAGTGATCCAGTTCTAAGTGTCCTCTTTTGTTTTATTATGAAGACAACAAAATATTGAGTTTATGTTCACTTCAAAAATAAATAAATAAACGTAATGTCTTACTGTTGGCCTAATTCCTATTGTTAGACCAAAGCTCAGAAAGGCAGAGTCATTGACATGACCAGCCCTCTAACCAGGAAGCACACTTAAAAAAGAGAAAGCAATTGTTTATGATTCCAGTCTTCTCTTTTTATTTCATTCCTAGTACCAAGTTCACTATTTTAGAAAATGGAAAATGTACCACATTTTTATTGAGAATAATATTTATAGCATAAAGGGATTCAAATGCACTTACAAGACAGTAGGAACCAGGCACCTACTTTATTAGTAGATTGCCAAATGGATTTGGATGTGTGACTGTGTGATGTAAAATTTCTCATACATTTATATTAGTAAGCCATTGTTATTTGTAAGCATGACAATAATCACTTTATATATAGTATTATTAAGCAGGATTCTGCCTGTATTTTATATAAAATATCAATGAGTTTAGAAAGACAACTATGAAAACATATTTATACTAATTTATGTACTGATGTGTATTTGGTCCTTTTGTTTACAAAAAATTAAACAATCTTTAAACTGTGGACTTTTCATTTGGTTCTGGTTTGAGTTTGTGTCGTGTCACATAGATGGTAGATTATGTACATGGTAGAAAAGTTCATTTTAGAAATCTGAAAATCAGGCCAGATTACAGGTAGCTCACGCTTGTAATCCCAGCACTTTGGGAGGTTGAGGCGGGCAGATCACGAGGTCAGGAGATCGAGATCATCCTGGCCAACATGGCGAAACCCCATCTCTACTAAAAATACAAAAATTAGCTGTGCGTGGTGGCGCACAGCTGTAATCCCAGCTACTTGGGAGGCTGAGACAGGAGAATCTCTTGAACCCGGGAGGCAGAGGTTGTAGTGGAGCCAAGATCGCACCACAGCACTCCAGCCTAGCGACAGAGTGAGACTCGGTCTAAAAAAAAAAAAAAGAAAGAAATCTACACTGGGGAAGAGAAGGAGTACGGATCTTTGTAGACTTAACATGAGGGAGATGTTGTGCAGTTTCTCACTTTGACTATATCCATTTCTCTGTGCCATTTGCCTTTTGGACGCACATTGGCTGCATTATTGCAGAGTTCATTTTCATTACCTTTGTGTTAAATTTCCATGACATGTTCTACCCTTTGGCTGTCCTGTGGAATGACTGTTGCAGAATTTTGCTTTTGTAAGAGTTGCTACATGAGAAATGGTCTTGAAATGTTGTCTGTAGGCATGTGTTTCTCTTTCCCTTACTTCATGAATTAAGTTTTATTTGGTTTGTAAATCACTCTTCTCAATTTTTTTTTTTTTTTTGCATTTCAGAGCCACTCAGTACACATGCATGTTGCTTAGATATTTGTTAGAGCCTAAAGCTGGCAAAGAGAAGGTGGTAATGAAGCTCAAGAAACTGGAGTCCAGTGTGAGCACTGGTCGTAAATGTAAGTACCCTGTTTCTTGAGGGACAGTGGCTCCTGGTTTAGAATCCTCAGCCTCAGATCCTGTAATTTGTGGAGTGATTTCTAGGTCATTAATTTCTAGTCAATCAAGTTTATTGATGAAATTGACCAGTAAGACTGTCCTCATGGTACAAAAGGTTTGAATGTCTTGCTGCAGACCATTCATAAACACCCTGTTATGTTCACATCTGGTGCTACACCTTGTCTTTCTGCTTAGTCATAACCAGTGAGACAGACAACGTGTTAGTTCACCTTTAGTTCTTAGAATCACAGTATGTTTTAGCAGTCTCTGACATGAGCTTCTGCTCCTGTGAGCCCCTTTGTTCTAAACAAGAGTGGAATAGTTATATCCTAGACCACCTGCCTTTTTCCTTTCTTGAGGAGTGCTAGAGGATATATAGGTGGATACATTTTTGTAGCCCATTTGTGAGGTAGGTTTCATGCTAAAGGTAAAAAGTGAAATCAATGTTTTCTGCTTATTTAATTCACTTTAATAATACATCATCATACTGGGAAATCCAGTGCTTTTCATAGCAGTTGCCTTTCTGACTCTTTGTTGTTTGATGAAAACCAGATGTTGCTATAGTAGGTTAGCAGAGGCATTAGAATGGAATTTAGAGCATCACATATTGATCAGTTGGTTTTGAGCACCTATGTTATATAGGTATATTCCTGAGCCTTATGGGAGAAGTAAGGTGCTTTAAATAATGATATATAAGATTTAGTGCCAAACTTGTTGGCTGAGAGGTAGAGGAAAAGAAAGGTGTTTTAGAGGAGGTGGAACTTGAGGTGAGGCTAGAGAGAAGGAAGAAGAGTTTCGAAGGGCATTCTCCTCTAGTAAAGGCTCAGAACTGTTCTGAACAAACCATTGTATGGGAGGATCATTGTCAAACTACAAAACTAGTTTAACAGAAAATTTAAATTGTCAAGCAGAGGGATGGGAAGGGTGGGGCGAGCTTTTCTGGATGGCACTGAAGGCCAAGATTAGAAATTCTGTTTAGATTATTTAGAATGTTGGAGCTGAAAGGTCCTTTAGAGGTCACTGGTGTCTGAGTCCAGAAGGGGCTTATCCAGGGTCATTCAGCCAGTTAGTGCAACAGCCAGAACTGGAACCCAGAATCTATATACTAAAACAGCCATTACATATACTATTTTACTATTTTATGTTATTTTTGATAACATAATATCAAACATTCTTTTTTTTTTTTTTTTTTTTGAGATGGAGTCTCACTCTGTTGCCCAGGTTGGAGTTGGAGTGCAGTGGCGTGATCTTGGTTCACTGCTACCTCCACTTTCCGGATTCAAGCAATTCTTCCACTTCAGTCTCCCTAGTAGCTGGGACTACAGACATGCGCCAATATGCCTGGCTAATTTTTGTTTTGTTTGTTTTATTTTTAGTAGAGACAGGGTTTGACCATGTTGGCCAGGCTGGTCTCAAACTCCTAATCTCAGGTGATCTACGCACATTGGCCTCCCAAAGTGCTGGGATTACAGGCATGAGCCACCGCGCCTGGCCCCTTCTGAGATTATAAGTTTTCTGACAGTAGCTACTTCTGAGTGCCTCCTGAGTCTAAGGTATGGTCCTTCAAGGAAAAGTATTTATTTTGCATCCTCCATGATGTTTGGTACTATAACTCTTTCTCAGAAGGTGTTCAGTAAGTACCTGTTGATTGATGCATCCCTGATGAATTGAATTACATGCTCACATAAGGACATGCCATTGCAATGGTTGATTTAATTCAACTAGGAGCTCTGTGACAATATTAGTAATTGTTCTATCCATTAAATTCTACCATTTCTACTTTATTTTCTTGACAATAGGTAGCCAAAAGGGGTTTGGACCAGAGAAATGGCAAAATGATAATAGTGTTTTTTAAAAAGACAGTCTTTTGTCTGGAAAATAAATAAAATGTAAGGCATCAAACTCTCCAAGAGAGTATTGCATCTGGAGTTCATGTTATCGTAGTACCTTCCTTCTAAAGAAGTGTAGCTGGTAAATAATCCGATGTAACTGTCCACACTCATGATTGACCTTGCCTGGAGTATGCTGTCAGTCAACATTAAGGTGTTCATTACAATGAAGGAGGTAAATTTAAAGAGTCACTGTTTTTTTTTTTTTTGCCTTCCAAGATCATTTTAAGTGTCCTTAATGTACTATAAAATCTTTTTCTGAACAAAGGCTGAGCCTTGAATGACCATCAGTTGTTAAAAACACCAGTGCCAAACTGGGCACACTGGCTCATGCCTATAATCCCAGCTACTCGGGAGGCTAAGGTGGGAGGATTGCTTGAGCCCAGGAGGTTGAGGCTGCTGTGAGCTATGATGGTGCCACTGCATTCCAGCCTGTGTGACAGAGCAAGACCCTGTCTCAACACAAAACAAAAAACAACGAAAAGCTGGCTCCTCACCCGGATACAGGGATTCTATCTTCCCATTGTATACTAATGAAATAACTGTTCATTATTGTGGGTTCTACTTGCAGGGTTCAGACTAGGCAATGTGGTACATGCTATACAGGCAACTGAGCAGAGCATTCATGCCACTGACCTGGTACCTCGCTTATGCTTAACATTAGCCAACCTGAACCGTGTGATTTATTTCATCTGTGACACCATCCTCTGGGTGAGGAGCGTAGGTCTCACCTCTGGCATCAACAAAGAGAAATGGCGAACGAGGGCTGCCCACCACTACTGCTTTTCTCTTCTGCTGAGCCTGGTCAGGGATCTGTATGAAATCTCCCTGCAGATGAAACGAGTTACACGTGACAGGGCAAAGAAAGAGAAATCAGCATCCCAGGATCCTCTTGGGTACAGTGTGGCTGATGAGGAAACAGAATGGCTCCAATCCTTTCTACTTCTCTTATTCCGATCTCTGAAGCAGCATCCTCCCTTGCTCCTGGACACGGTGAAGAACCTTTGTGATATCCTGAACCCTTTGGACCAGCTGGGGATCTATAAGTCCAATCCTGGCATCATTGGACTTGGAGGTCTTGTGTCCTCTATAGCAGGCATGATCACTGTGGCATATCCTCAGATGAAGCTGAAGACCTGTTAGGGTGTTTTTAGGCTTGGAACTAGTACCTACTTTAAAAGATGGCCTCTTAGTGGGATAGAAATTTGTATAAGTCAAGGCCATGTCATACTGTGCTTAAGTTCTTGTTCATGTGAGCATTTAACAACCTATGATGTGGGCAGAGGTGAGGCCAAAAATGGAGAAGGGAGGAGCATGAAGACTTGTATGTTTTTGGAGTGCTGGAGTGACTTGTGAATTTCTGAATATTTTCCCTTCATCTAACATTTATTGAACATCTCTTATGTGCATAGTGGGAGCTTAGTATTTGCTGAATGAATAAAAATTGAAAGGAAAAAATTTTAAAAGACCCAATCACACTGATCATTTAACACTAATATACAATAACTTTAGGGTTATATGGATCATTGGTTTCACATAATTACAGTAGGTCTGGTGCATGGCACTCTCAGATCTAGTAGAGGCTCTGATGTCAGTAGCAGGATGGAGGAGAGCTGGGCTGACAGCCTCTCAACTTGTTGGCCCTTATACCATCACTACACTCATGTCCTTGCTCTGTCCAGAAGTAGAATCAGAAAAGCATCAGGCACCTTCATGGTATAAATTGTGTTTATGGGTGCAGTGAATAAGCAAAAATCAAAAGCAGACAGGAGGGACTTAGAAAAATAGGTAGAGGGTCACAATGGGTGCCTATATGTAGCCTGTGACAGATAAGAAGCTGACAGTTAGACAAAAAACAACTAAGGCTAGAGCCTCATTCCTCTGACTCCTAATCCAGTGTTCATTCCATGCTCTCCCACTGTCTTCAGAATTGAGTAGACATGTGATCCTCTCCTGAATCCTGTTTTTTGCCTCTTACTCTCCCATAATTGGGACCTTCCTTGTCCAGTGGTTTATATTCTTTTCTAGAAAAACTAAAACTGGGTGGAGTGTGGTGGCTCACACCTATAATCCCAGCACTTTGGGAGGCTGAAGCAGAAGGATTGCTTGAGGCCAGGAGTTCAAGACCAGCCTGGGCAGTGTAGTGAGACCCCATCTCTACAACAAAGTGTTAAAAAATTAGCCAGGCATGGTGGCGTATGCCTGTAGTCCCAGTTACTCTGGAGGCTGAAGCAGGAGGATCACTTGAGTCCAGGAGTTCAAGGCTGCAGTGAGCTTCCACCGCACTCCAGCCTGGGTGATAGAGCAAGACCTTGAGTCTTAAAAAAAAAATTATAACAGTATTTAGACTCATCAGCTAGATTGTTTTATTTAAATCCTTCTAACAATTTAGGCAATACTACATTAATTTTCATCAAAATTTATCCAGTCAAAAAAATGTCATGATACTCCAGATGTAACAGGGTCACAATTTTCTATGATAAATCAGACATCTTATTTTTAGGGTGATTGAGGGAGGTGGAAAGCACAGGAGGAAGCCAGTGAAGAGGACACTGGAATGCTGAGTCAATGACATTGACTTGTGTTTCTATCTCCCATCTTGGGTGTGGGTCTTTATATGTGGTTACAGATCCTTTAGTTTGAGGGAGGTGAGATAGGGAAATAGGATGCCAGCAGGTAGGAGGCTGATGTCAGTCCTCCCAGCAAAGCCGTGTCATTTATCTGAATGGAAGTGAGAAAATAAATATGTACTCAGTAAGTTATATTTCCCAGAAATGTGATTGAGATTCTCAAAAAATAGACTCAGATTCTTGGCTGTATGTTTAACCAATCAAGATATGGAATTTGAGAAATAAAATTTTGGAAATTTTAAAAGACATGAAAGCTACTAGGTCAGGGCAAATAAAAAGCTTAAATAACGATTTTTATTGTCCAGATCCTCTACTGTAATAGATTAATTATGTTCAATAAATTTCTAGACAAAATTGACTTGTGTCTGTGAGTATGTTCTGGGAATAGAGAAGAGTTATACGTAAGGCAATCCAGCAGATAATCCTCAATCAGCCTACACAGTTGGTACAGCGAGCTCTGGGCTGGAAGATCCAGACTGAGGAGGTGGATGGAGAAAGATTAAGACGTAGAGCCTCTGGGTTGAGAGGGACCTCTGAATGAGCTCATCTAGACTGCTGCCATGGAGAGGGTGCTCTATGGTAGCCCTGTCAATGGCTGGCTGGCTTCTGCCTAGATAAGTCTGCGTTGAATTCATGGTAGTATGTTACAGTGGTATCCATCTTAATGGTGTCCTGGTACCTCCCTGTGAATCCTTCTTTCTAACTAATGTTTTCCACCCCAGAGCCTCCACATTCATGAGGGATGCCAAAAATTGAAGTTCTTCATAGATGTACAGCCCAGCACATTCACAACTGAGCATTGTTGCCTGATAATTCATTTATTCAACAATGAATGTTTGAGTGCCATGCATGGTTTTGGGGATCCACTTGTGAGCAAGATGACCTAGCTCCCTGCTCTCATGTGGTGGAGGGGTAGGGAAAGCAGGTAGGGACGGAGAAGGAAAGAAGATAGAAGTCTATGCCCTGCAAGCTGCTGCTAGAAAACTAACACTTCTGTCTTCCCTCGGGACTCTCCTAGGCCCTTTCACCACTTCTCACCTCTCACCCACATTCTGCACTCCCAGCTAAAGCAGCCAAAGGACTAGTTGATTTGGCAGCGCTTTCAGGCACAAAGCCCTATACTCCCTCTGGCCCAAAGCCACTACTCTGAAGGCTGAAAACTGCCCTTTGGCTCAGGTTGCTGTCCAGTCACAGCCTCACAGATAATTTGTGCTGAACCTTGAGGTGAGGGCAGAGGCCACTTCTTTTTTTTTTTTTTTTTTTTTTTTTGAGACGGAGTCTGGCTCTGTCACCCAGGCTGCAGCGCAGTGGCCGGATCTCAGCTCACTGCAAGCTCCGCCTCCCAGGTTCACGCCATTCTCCTGCCTCAGCCTCCCGAGTAGCTGGGACTACAGGCGCCCGCCACCTCGCCCGGCTAGTTTTTTGTATTTTTTAGTAGAGACGGGGTTTCACCGTATTAGCCAGGATGGTCTCAATCTCCTGACCTCATGATCCAACCGGCTCAGCCTCCCAAAGTGCTGGGATTACAGGCTTGAGCCACAGCGCCCTGCCGAGGCCACTTCTTTAAATACTTTCTCTTCTCTACTGCCTTACATTTGAAAAGCCCAGGTTGGATCAATAAGTATTAAATGTATAGCATATTACTCCTTTGAAGCCTCCCTGCTTGACTCCTCCCTTTCCTGCCTTCTCATTCCCTACTTTATTTATTTATGTATTTATTTTTATTATACTTTAAGTTCTAGGGTACATGTGCATAACGTGCAGGTTTGTTACATATATATACTTGTGCCGTGTTGGTGTGCTGCACCCATCAACTCGTCAGCACCCATCAATTCATCATTTATATCAGGTATAACTCCCAATGCAACTCATTCCCTACTTCATTGCATCACAGATACATAGTTTATTACCAAGGATCTTTCATAATTCCCCACTCCCATCTCTTTCTTCTCTTGCCCACAGTGTGTGACATAGAAGAGTCAACAATACATGTAATTCCACCAGCAACAAAGAAAATACGTTTTGTTTTCCTATTGTCCATTTTCACAAAGAGGCCCTTCTTAGTTAATCTGAAAGCTATGGCTTACACCATAGTCCTCCATCATATCTGAAGCCAGGAACTAGAACTTGGGCTTGTGCTTGAGTCCTGGCTAAAGAAGGGTTGAGTGGTGCTAGTTCTTGGTTGTCTGGGTGCTACTGATTAGTGATAGAATCTTAGTCAACACTGTCGCTTATCCAGACTTAGGAGAACAAAAATCTACTTGGCTCTCCCACTCTTCATTCTGGTAGCATCTTAGGCCAGGTAAAGTTCAATAAATTTTTTTGAACTCTAAGAAGTGAAAATTCCTCCCTCAAAGGCTATATTGTCAAAAACAACTCCTGGCTCTGTTGCTTCTTCACTGAGGGCAATTTATCTCCATAATCAAAGACGAATACATTCAGATGAACTCTTCTGTGTGGGTTTAAATTTTACTGTTCAACATTCACTCTTGCTAGTAAATAAGAAAAGATGAGAGAAATGGATTGAGAACTGTCCCACAAGACCCTCTACGGAAAAGGAGCCAAAAGATTGCAGAGGTATATAGAACTTTAGAGCTTTTGAGTTTAACGATGTATATCCCTATACCTTCTTTCTGGAAAGCAGACTTTTGTGAATTGAGGGCAGGAACATTATAGAACTGATGCTTCATGGCTCTGGAATACTAAGTCCTCTGAGCCTGGATCTCCTTCAGCTCTGCCACCTACCTCCTTGTTTGCTAAATGTCCTTAGAGAAGTTAGGATATGCCCCGGGAACCCTGGGTCAGATAACCATGACAACTGCTGACCCTGCTTTCTCTTCCTCTCTGCCCTCCTCTAGCTGGGAGGCGTTAGTAGCATTGCCCAAGACTCCCAGGGGTGATAGGAATTGTTTCTGCCTGAGGAGACGCTCTGCAGCCTGGGCTCTGTGAGACTGAGGTGGCGGTCAGCTGCAGTGAGTGTTGGGGTCCTGGGGCACCTGCCTTACATGGCTTGTTTATGAACATAAAAGGGAAGAAGTTGAAGGTAAGGGCCTCTTGGGAATTTTGCTTGGGATGAAAAGCTCTGCAGGGAAACTACTGAGGGAGAGATTCTGGTATAGATACTCTATACCAGAAGTATAGAATAGCTATTCTGGGGCTACTGTCTTTTCTAAAACACAGATATGTTTGTTTAGAAATAGAGGAATTGGGTAGGAACAGTGGATCATGCCTTTAATCCCAGCACTGCAGGTGGCCGAGGCAGGTGGATCATTTGAGCCCAGGAGTTCAAGAACATCCTGGGCAACATAGTGGGATCCTGTCTCTACAAAAAAAGAAAAAAAGAAAAAAAAATTAGCCCTGCATAGTGGCGCATGCCTGTAGTCCCAGCTACTTGGGAGGCTGAGGTGGGAGGGTACCTTGATCCCAGGAGATCGAGGCTGCAGTGAGCCATGATTGTATCACCACATTCCATCCTGGGCAACAGATTGAGACCCTGTCTCAAAAAAAAAAGATAGGGAGAGGGGGAGAGGGGCAGACAGAGAGAGAGAGACAGAGAGAGAGAGAGAAATAGACGAATTAACCCAGAGCCTTTTCAAAGATGAGACCTGAAACTTGTTTATCTATTTTTTTAGAGATGGGGGTCTCACTATATTGCCCAGGCTGATCTCAAACTCCTGGGCTCAAGCAATTCTCCCATGTTAGCCTCAGTAGCTGGGATTACAGGTGCTTGCCGATGCACCCAGCTTGAAACTTGTTGTTTTAGTCTCTTTTGGACTCTCATTAAAGAGCCTTAAGACTTTAGCTAAAACTTTTTATCTCTTATGGCTGCCTGCATTTTTCATTTCCTAACCTGAACTCTTTTTTTTTTTTTTTTTGAAATGGAGTTTTGCTCTTGTCGCCCAGGCTGGAATACAGTGGCATGATCTCAGCTCACTGCAACCTCCGCCTCCCGGGCTCAAGTGATTCTCCTGCCTCAGCCTCCCAAGTAACTGGATTACAGACGCCCACCACCATGCCTGGCTAATTTTTGTATTTTTAGTAGAGACAGAGTTTCACCATGTTGCCCAGGCTGGTCTCGAACTCCTGACTTCAGGTGATCTACCCACCTTGGCCTCCCTGAGCCACCGCGCCTGGCCTCCTAACCTGAACTCTTTTAAGAAACATTATTCTTGGCTTGGCCAAGGTGGGCAGATCACTTGAGGTCAGGAGTTCGAGACCAGCCTGGCCAACATGATGAAACCCTATCTCTACTAAAAATACAAAAATTAGCCGGTATAGTGGCTCATGCCTGTAATCCCAGCACTTTGGGAGGCCGAGGTGAGCGGATCATGAGGTCAGGAGATCGAGACCATCCTGGCTAACACGGTGAAACCCCGTCTCTACCAAAAAAAAAAAAAAAAAAAAAAATTAGCCGGGCGTGGTGGCAGGCACTTGTAGTCCCAGCTACTTGGGAGGCTGAGGCAGGAGAATGGTGTGAACCCGGGAAGCAGAGCTTGCAGTGAGCGGAGATCATGCCACTGCACTCCAGCCTGCGCAACAGTGTGAGACTCCATCTCAAAAGAAAAAAAAACCCGTCTCTACTAAAAATACAAAAAATAAAAATAAAATAAAATTAGCCGGGTGTGGTGGTGGGCGCCCCAGCTACTGGGGAGACTGAGGCAGGAGAATCCCTTGAACCCAGGAGGCAGAGGTTGCAGTGAGCTGAGATTGTGCAACTACATTCCAGCCTGGGCGACAGAGCAAGACTCCATTTCAAAAAAAGAAAGAAAGAAAGAAAGATCAGTCTTGACAAGTAAGCTATGGAGCAACTCATTCCTATGGGACCCTAACGAGTGGGGCTATTGTGTGTGACATTCACCCTCCAACCTAATGCCTTCCGTTCAGGGCAAATGGGCCCCCAGGCAGCCTGGGCCTAGTTGGTGGCCATGAAAGGTAGGGAAGTGACCCAGTGGAGCTCAAGCCTGAGGGCTTCTGATGGGACCTGGGACTCTGTTTTGCAGCTTAAAGAGCTAGGATGGCAGTCAACAAAGGCCCTACCTTGCTGGATGGAGACCTCCCTGTAAGTAACTTGGGCTCATCTGTGACAGGGGATGGACAACTAAGGGAGGAGGAAGAAGCAGGGAGGGAAGATGCAGGGGACTTAGAGCAAGATATGCCCACATTATAATCCTAGTTCATTGACTACCATGGCTTAGTTATTCTTGCCCTCACCACCTTTTGTAGAGGGCAGTTGGAGGATCTGGGAGGGGAAAAAAGATGCTTATTAAAAACTAAGCACCTTGGAAAAAAGGGACAGAAATCCTGGCTTAGGGACAGTGGGGAGTGGAGAAGAAGGGAATGACTATGTTTAAACCCTGATGCAGAAGCCCATGCTCTGTCCACCGCCCAGCTGGATGTGTATTCAGTGCAGAGCCACTGCATTCTTTGTCTCCAGCATCATTCATATGGCAAATGGCACCTCTTGGAGTCAGACGGTGCACAGCCTGTGCTGCTGTGTCGGGGGAAGGGTGGGATATTCCGTGTGTCTGGTGTTCTATCTCTGACCTGGTTTTCACTGTGATTTGAAGTGGTTTGATACTTTTAGGAATGCTTGATGGCTCCTGGCAAGGCATCTCAGATTTGCACACAGTTCAGATAGTGAAACTTAAAAATTGTGAACCTGTACAATAATCCACCTTGCCCAAATTAGGCTTATACTAACTCTTGCACTAGGAATCACTTTGTTTTGTATTGAATCATAGAAGAGAGAGGCATAAAATGGTCAAGTACATAGTGAAGCCATTCTAACAGACGGTCGGTAGTTTATTCCCTTCCCAGGATCTCTTTCCCCCTTTGGTTTTGTCTAAAACAACCTCTGAAGGCTCTGTCCAAACTGTTAAAAAGAATGTTTTCACCGGGCGCGGTGGCTCAAGCCTGTAATCCCAGAACTTTGGGAGGCCGAGGTGGGCGGATCACGAGGTCAGGAGATTGAGACCATCCTGGCTAACATGGTGAAACCCCGTCTCTACTAAAAATACAAAAAATTAGCTGGGCGTAGTGGCAGGCACCTGTAGTCCCAGCTACTCGGGAAGCTGAGGCAGGAGAATGGCGTGAACCCGGGAGGTGGAGCTTGCAGTGAGCCGAGATTGTGCCACTGCACTCCAGCCTGGGAGACGGCAAGACTCTGTCTCAAAACAAAAACAAAAACAAAAAAACCCGAAGACATTGTGGGCTGCTCTGTCTTAGTGTACACATAGGTCTCATTGATGGGGGATCTTTGAACTCTCCCTCCTACAAACAGAACAGGCCAGGTCTTTACTTCATGAGCAAAACTATGCCACAGTGTCATATTCAAAGTTACAGAGAGTCTGAGCATCTGAATCTGACCTGGGGAGTTTTTCTTTTTACTTTAGATATGGAGAATTCTCAGCATTCATAAGAACAGACAGAAAAGAACATAATAAGCCCCGTGTACCCTTTGTTAGCCCCGAAGACCATGAATTCATGGCCAATCCTGCCTCATCCTCACTTCCATTAATTCCCTCACTTTGTGTTATTTTGAAGATAATCCTAGGCAGGCCATTTCCAACTCAAGTTGGAATCCTGACTCTGCCACTTACCAGCTGTGGGATCTTGGGTAAATCACTTCCCATTTCTGATTGTCAGTCTCGTCATTGACTCAGTGTTGGTGACAGTGCTAACCCTAGAGGATGGCTGTTAGAATTAAGTGAGCTCATGTCACCAAGTCACCCAGACCAGTGCCTGCAGCATAATGGCACCTGACAAATGCTCTTTCCCTCTGCATGCCTAGAATTTGTTCTTTTAATTTTGTTTATTTATTTTTTAGATATAGCGTCTTACTCTGTCACCCTAGCTGGAATGCAGTGGCACCATCATAGTTCACTGCAGCCTCGGCCTCCTGGTCTCAGGCAGTCCTCCCACCTCAGCCTCCCCAGTAGCTGGGACTCAGTAATCCACATGCCATCAAATATTAGCATGGCTAGCTTTTTTCTTTTTTCTTTTTTTTTGTGGCTCAGAGTGTTCTCAAACTCCTGGCTTCAAATGATCCTCCCACCTCAGCCTCCCAAAGTGTTGGGATTACAGGCATGAGCTTCTACACTTAGCCCTAGAATTCATTATTTTACTCAAAGACCAGTGTTTTTTCACTAAGGTTCCTAGGTGACCTAAAGCTTAATTATGTGACTGCTGCCAAAGGTGCATTACTAATAGCACAGCACCCTAGAAATTATAAACGATTGTTCCACTACACCCAGCACGCACAGATCACACCCAGAGTGCTGTCTTTGAGTGTTTTTTGTTTGTTCGTTTTTTTGTTTTTTGAGACAGGGTCTCATTCTGTCATCGAGGCTGTAGTACAGTGTCATGATTATGGCTCACTACAGCCTCCATCTGCCAGGCTCATGTGATCTTCCCACCTCAGGTTCTTGAGTAGCTGAGACCACAGGCACACAGCACCATACCTGTTAATTATTATTATAGTTATTTTTTGTTGAGACAGGGTCTCCCTATGTTGCCCAGGCTGGCCTCAAACTCCTAGGCTCAAGCAAGGGTAGTATATTTTTAAGAAAGATAATGTAAAACTGTAGCATGTCCAGGAGAGGGGGTCACCAGACCACAGTGTGAACCATTTGTAAACAAAGTTAGGAACTGGAGCCATTTAACATGACGGAGGTCCCTCTAAAGGGAGACATATTTGACTTCAAATATGTGAAGGGCCAACCCATGAATGATGAAATAGGTTTGCTCAGTTTTGTTCCAGAGGGCAGAGTGTGGAACAGGGGGATGGAGGCAAATTTCAGCTCAGCAAAGCTGTCCAACAAGGGACACAGGCCACTTTATGGGGGGAGAGCTCTCATTCAGGCAGATATTTAAATATAAGTCTTGGCTGGGCACAAAGGCTCATGCCTATAATCTCAGTGATTTGGGAGGCTGAGGCAGAAGGATCACCTGAGGCCAAGAGTTCAAGACCAGCAAGACCTGCCCCCTCTACAAAACAAAAGTATTAGCAAGGCATGGTGTCACACGCCTGTAGTCCCAGCTACTCAGGAGGCACAAGTGTGAGGATTGTTTGAGCTCAGGAGTTGGAGGTTACAGTGAACTATGATGGCACTAATGCACTCCAGCTTGAGCAACAGAGTGAAGCCCTGTCTCTAGGAAAATAATAAATAAATAAAAACAAATACAAGTCTACCAGAGAAATGATGGAAAGGATTCTTACCACAAAGTCCCCTGGGGGCCTAAGATTCTGTGATTCTGTGCAGTTGGGCAGATCTAACCCTACACATTCTACTAGGCACAGCCCTGACTGTGGTTCATGTATTCAGCTAACATTACTGTGCCATGCTTTAGGCTACACTCTGGGGATACAGAGATGAGTCTACGGGGAGTGAGATGAATACCCATAACCATAGCACGGTGTAATGAATGTGGAGACAGCCAGGGAGGGAGTGGTTTCCGACGCGATGGAGGAGAGTCTGGAAGCTTCACAGGGGAAGTGCTGGTCAAGTGGAGTCTTGAGGGAATGGCACTCTGCCAGGCAGCAAGGGCTATGGGAGGGAAGGTGAGCATTCTAGGCAGTGGGGCCAGGATATACAGGCGGGGAGGCAGTACCTCAGAAAGACCAGAAAAATGTTTGGAGAAGCCACCAATCAAAGGTGGATTAAAACTCTATCAAAGGTATCAGGGGAGTGAGTGGGGGGGGGGGGGGGGGTGATGGGATCTGACTTGGCCCCTGGAGAACAGAGATTGCCTTGGTAGCTCTCCAGAACCTGGATAGTGACCAGGAGGACATGGCCTTGTTTTCCCCATGGGCTCTCCCATGCTCCCATGATTGGGGCATCTAGAGAGCTCTTTGGCCTTGGTTCCTCCCAGGTCACTTGGACTCAGGCTAATTGCACCATTGGTCTCCATGACCCTGAGGTCACCTTCCTGGGAGGCTGGAGAGGGAGGTGGGACAACTTGAATGTGTTCCTTCCACACCAGGAGCAGGAGAATGTGCTGCAGCGGGTCCTGCAGCTGCCGGTGGTGAGTGGCACCTGCGAGTGCTTCCAGAAGACCTACACCAGCACTAAGGAAGCCCACCCCCTGGTGGCCTCTGTGTGCAATGCCTATGAGAAGGGCGTGCAGAGCGCCAGTAACTTGGCTGCCTGGAGCATGGAGCCGGTGGTCCGCCGGCTGTCCACCCAGTGTGAGTCCTCGCGGCACTCAGCAGCTGCCTGCTTATTCACTGCCTACCTGCCAGTCTGTCTGTCCGCCTCTCAGTCTGTCTGACTATCTGATAACTTGCTTGTCTGTCTGCTTAACTGCCTACATCCCATTGCATGGTCTTCTTATCTATGGATATAAAGATATACATACAGATCTCTTTTCATCTATAGATGCCTATCTGTGGCCCAGCTGGCATTTGCCTAGGATAACAATGATGGCCAGAGAATCTGCAGGGGAAGGGAAGGCAGAGCTATGCAGGCAGCAGTGAGGTTGGGGCCCATGGCAGACCAGACACTCACTGTAGCAGCACGGGCAGCAGCAGCAAGAACCAGCAGAGTCTGGCAGAGGCAGAGGCAGCCACACTAGGGGGCCTGGCAGGGCTGGAGGGCATGGAGGGAGGGGAAAGCTGGCTGAACCCGGCAGCTGATGGTAGCGGCTCATGACAGGTGGGGGCGGCAGAGAGCCACTAGCCAGAGCCCTGGAGGCAGAAGACGGTTCTCTTACGGGCCTTACCAGGTGTGTACCACTCAAATTGTTCTGCCCCATCTGAAAATGTGGTCTCCAAGGCATAGCTCTTGACAGGGCTGAGGGAAATCGCAGTAATGCCAAAAAGTCTAGCACCTTCCACCATCCTAATTACAGAATTATGGGTAGCTGAGGACTCCACACAGCAAACAGAAGAGGACAGATGTAAAGTAGGCCCAGGCCCTGTCCCTGGCTGCAAGCTCCTTAAATAGTTTCCTTGAGTCTCACTCTGCCCAACTGGAAGACAGCTAAGTCATCTGGGCTCTCTGCTGCTCGAGAATTTTGTGAAGAAAAATAAGGTATCTGGAGAAAGAATATATGAAAGAGTATAAAGAACTCTCTTTGAAAGCTGTGGCCCCCAGTGGCCATGGCTGCAGAGCCGATGTCCCGGCCGACCCGGGCAGGATCCCCTTGAAGCAGGTGCATCTCTGATGCAAGCCCACTCTCCAGGGGCAACTCTTTTCCCTTCTCTGTGACCCTCTTCAGACAGCTGACCATCTCAACACCTAGTGGTTAAAAAGAAGAGCATGGACAGCCTGGGGCCTGCACTGGCTGTGCTGGGAGTTTGTCATGTTGAGAGCTAAGCAGGCCCAGCTCCAAGGCCTCACTGCCATCTGCCTCCGTCTCACACCTCTCTTCTTCTTCCTTATGCTCACTCAGAGTCCCCATGCAGGTACGGAGGGAAGAGAAGGAAGGAAAGAACAGTACTTGTTGGTGATTCATATAGCTCCCATCATTCTTCTTCATAAAAATCCTGCCAGGCAGGCACCATTAATTCACCTTTTACAACGTAGGAAGCAGAGGCTCAGACAGGCTGTGACTTGCTAAGGCCACAGGCTGCTTAGACGTGGTCACTTGGCCTTTTGAGTGCAGGTCTCAGTGACTCCAGAGTTCGCACACAGATGTAAGAAATTGGCCCGGGTCTCGAGGAGTCCCTGCGGACAGGGGCTAAAGAGGGCAAAGGGCCTGGGGCCCAGAGATGCTGGGGAGGCAGGAGGCCTTGGGATTTGAGGGCTCCAAGTCACTTCTTTGGCACAGAGGCCACTGCTAGATTCTCATGGAGACAGGCAGCACTCACCCAAACTTGACCCTTTCCTTCCAGTCACAGCTGCCAATGAGCTGGCCTGCCGAGGCTTGGACCACCTGGAGGAAAAGATCCCAGCCCTCCAGTACCCTCCTGAAAAGGTAAGCCCCTTCCCACCTCTTGAAGCCTCCCTGCACTCTGTCGTCACCACCTCTCAGGGAGGAGAGGGCAGGGGCTGCTGATGCCGTGACTGGAAGTCTGTGTCCCATGGTGAGCATCCTCCAAGGCCAGCAGAGGCTGCCTGCTCCCAAGGCCACACCATACAACAGGCTCCTCTTCTCCCTGTGAAGCTAAATGGAGTTGGGGTTTCTGGGACCAGCAGGCACGAGCCCAGAGGCAAACCCAAACAGGAGCTCTGGCGGGTCCCACTGCCTCCGGATACCACACCCTGGGATCTGAGGTTCCACAGTCTGCCCTGGACCACTTGGCAACTACAGCTGCTGAAGGTCATGAGTCACACTCATTCGATCCCAGGAGTGTCGTCCCATATCCTCAAGATCCAACATTTTATGGACCATGAGATTGAAAGTCACTTTACCTGGCTACATATTTATTAGGTAGTTGCTATGATAAGGACTCATTTTTGGTGCTTCTGGGGAATAAGCTTCAGTCTCTGACCTCATCTATCTCACTGACCAACTACCCTTCCCACAAACATGTACTGAGGCCTACCCTATGCCCGGGGCCATCACCTATGCTTTATCAAGTACTCTCACTTAATCCTCTTGTCAACCCTCTGGGATAGGGGTTGTTATCTCCATTTTACAGAGAGGAAACCAGTAAGTGGAGACAGTGAGAGCAGGTCTGTTCAGCTGTGAGGCCTGTGTCCTTTGCTCCCCATTTTTCCAGATTAAAGGCAACATTTTTGTTGTCACAAAGGCACTCCCAGGATAACGAAGAAAAAGATAAATTATTTCAATGCAGAACTTGTAGGAAGATCAAGCACACCTATAAATCAATAGAAACGCTGTGTTCTGAGGAAAGGATGAAGGAGATTCCTTGTGAGCATGAGGGTATCAGGACAGGTGGCACCAACGAGGAGTCTTTGGGGTCATCCTCACAGGATGAGAGGGATCTTGACAGACAGTGATGGGGGTGAAGAAGCCAGGAGATCCAAACGGTTGGCACAAGGAAGGTTGGAGCCCTCTGCCTTTAAAGCCTAGCTTAATTCCAGGTACCCAAAGATCAGTACCAGTTCCCTGGGCCTTTAGATGACACCTTCCTGGGACCTGGGCTCAGGCCACCAGACCCCGAAAGGGTGGGCCACCAGACCCCGAAAGGGTGGCCCTTCCAGGGACTGCAAGACCACATGCCTAACACCCCCACCAACTTCCCCCAGATTGCTTCTGAGCTGAAGGACACCATCTCCACCCGCCTCCGCAGTGCCAGAAACAGCATCAGCATTCCCATCGCGAGCACTTCAGACAAGGTCCTGGGGGCCGCTTTGGCTGGGTGCGAGCTCGCTTGGGGAGTGGCCAGAGACACTGCGGAATTTGCTGCCAACACTCGAGCTGGCCGACTGGCTTCTGGAGGGGCTGACTTGGCCTTGGGCAGCATTGAGAAGGTGGTGGAGTACCTCCTCCCTCCAGACAAGGAAGAGTCAGGTACCTGCCATTCGGAGGCTCGGCCTGGGAGTGAGTTGTCACACACACTGCCTGGGAATCAGCAGGAGGTAGCAGGGCTCATCCAGCCACTGCTCTGGAATAGGGAAGGCCAGTGGGATTTTCAGATGGATTCATAATCATTTACCCCCCCGCCCCCACCCATCTGTAAAGAGGGAAAGTGAATTGTGGAACTCACCAGTGAGTTTGTGGTGGAGCTAGAACACCTGCTTTCCAGTCCTAGACATGACCCAGAACTCCCCGGCCCCTCTCTTACTTGTTTTCTCCTCTTTCCCCCTAAATCCCTACCCAGCCCCTGCTCCTGGACACCAGCAAGCCCAGAAGTCGCCCAAGGGCAAGCCGAGCCTCATGAGCAGGGTTGGGGCTCTGACCAACACCCTCTCTCGACACACCATGCAGACCATGGCCCGGGCCCTGGAGCAGGGCCACACCCTGGCCATGTGGATCCCAGGAGTGGCGCCCCTGGTGAGTATCTGCCCTGAGCTCTGACTGACCCGGTGCCTGGGAGCCTTGTGGGCCTCTTAGTACCTCCCATCCCCCACCCATCGCCCCTTCCTGTCCTGAGAACATTCTCTCTTCCAACCTGGGCTAGGACTTTAGTTCTAAGGACAAGAGGCCTTGAGAGGGGCAGAGGGATGGCCTTCCAGACCACAGGGAAAGAGAAGGGACAGGATGTTAAGCAAGGGCAGGCCTGCCTTGCTAGAGTGCTCCTGCCCTACCACTCACTTCTATCTCCCCCATTTCCCTCTGAGTCTCCCCCAAGCCCCAGTCTTCATCCCCTCAAGTGGGCCTCTTTCTATGGGTCTTCCCACCTATAAGACAGCAGGACTTCCATCTGCTATGCAAGCACTAGGGACTGTCATCCTTAAATAAACAAAGTACACAACCCATTTTGTCAGGGAGCGTGTACCCAGCACCAATGCACCCAAGGTAAATTTGCCCTTTCTAGGCCCAGGGAGAGTTAACTCCCCACCACTCCCCACCTCCACCTCTCTGTATTTTAGCAGAAATAGGCTGGATTTTTTTCATAAGGAATTTTAGTAAGAAACTAGTGCCAGAAAAGAAAATAAAACAACATTAAAGCATAAAGGTCAGCAAACAAGATTACTACTTTTCAGCCATCTTTTGAGCAGTACTTTTAAAAGCATCATCAGGCCTGGATCATTCATTCAAGCAAGTGTTGCCCCTGCAGGGATACAGGAGTAGCAGTTCCCCTCAGTCCCCTGCATCAATAATGGCTGAGACTGAGTCACATGCCTGGGCCCGGCCTGCAGTGGGCAGAACCTCACATGCCACCATTCACATGGAATAGAGTGGCATCCCCAAAAGCTGTGTAATAAGGAGGCCCTGTTTGTGGGGTTCCCTAGAGGTTTAGAATGTGCCTCAGGAGACACCAGCCCATTGCTCAGTCAATTTCTTCCCGTGGGACACTCTGGTTTATTGAATTTTTCACTCTTTAGAGATCTGGGAGGAGTATCTACCAAAGCTAACAAACATATATCCTATGGCCCAGCAATTCCACTCTTAAGTTGTATACCCAACAGAAATGAGCACTTAAATCTCCCAAGACAAGTAAAAAATGTTCAGATCAGCAATATCCTTAGCTAAGAACTGGAAGCAATGATAATGCCCATCTACTGTAAGATGGGTAAGTTACGGGAAATTCGTATGATGGAATATCACACAGAAGTGAAAAAGAAGGAACTACTTCCATTTGCAGTAACATAAGTGAAACTTACACCATAATATTTAACTAAAGGAGCTATTAATGAATGAATACACATGATGTGAGTCCACTTATATGAAGCTCAGAAATAGGTAAAACGAAGGCATGGTGACAGAGATCAGGATTGTGGTTGCTCTTGGGGGAATATGGACTGAGTGGGGGACACAGGGAGTCTTTGGGTGTTGAAAATGGTCTATGTCTTGCCCTGTAGTGGTTACATAGGTGTGTTCTTATAAAAATTCATAGAGCTTACACTAAAGATGTGTGCACTTTAGTGTATGTAGATTACCATTCAATAAAAAGTTTCAAGAAAAGTTTGCTGGGGCCAAGCCCTGCTCACCACTTGGCCTGGACCCTGGGGGCGAGGGGCTTTGGCTGCTGTGGCTCCCTGGTCATCAGCAGGGGCAGTTGAGCCAGCAGTCTGCTGCCATCCTCCCTCAGAGCAGCCTGGCCCAGTGGGGTGCCTCAGTGGCCATGCAGGCGGTGTCCCGGCGGAGGAGTGAAGTGCGGGTGCCCTGGTTGCACAGCCTCGCAGCCGCCCAGGAGGAGGATCATGAGGACCAGACAGACACGGAGGGAGAGGACATGGAGGAGGAGGAAGAATTGGAGACTGAGGAGAACAAGTTCAGTGAGGTGAGGGGGAGAGTGGGAGCCTCAAGGTCGTCCAGTCCACAGAAGTGGTGAGAAGCAGAGGCATAGGGTGAACTCAGGAATTCTGGCCCAGATGCAGGGGCATGGCATGTGTGTGCAACACCCTTCACCCCACCCCTAAATGCCCAGCTGATGAGGGACTTCCATGTCATTCTCTCAGCTGATCCTTGCAACACTCTGTAAATAGGCAGGGCAGAGATTATTGTCCCATTTTGCAGAAGAAACAGAGGTTCAGAGAGGGAATGTGACCTGTCCAAGGCCACATTGCTAGTGGCAGAATAAGCCTGAAGTTTTGTAAATTTGGTATTCTCATGCTTTTCCCTTGAGCTCTGGGGCTGGTGAGGAGGGAAGGGTCAGGGGAGTTACTGCAGGAGGCACTGACCCTACTCTGGCCCCCAGGTAGCAGCCCTGCCAGGCCCTCAAGGGCTCCTGGGCGGTGTGGCACACAACCTGCAGAAGGCCCTCCAGACCACCATCTCGGCTGTGACATGGGCACCTGCAGCTGTGCTGGGCATGGCAGGGAGGGTGCTGCACCTCACACCAGCCCCTGCTGTCTCCGCGACGAAGGGGAGGGCCATGTCTCTATCAGATGCCCTGAAGGGCGTTACTGACAATGTGGTGGACACAGTGGTGCATTACGTGCCGGTGAGTACCACCCCTGGCAAACTGTTAGTGTCCCAAGGGGGCCCGGACAGGGCAGATAAAGTAGATTTCACTGAAGGGGATGCAGTCCCCCTCTTTTCCCCTATTCCTCTGGAGACCCCCCTGCAGTCCTCAGTGCCCTGGCAACATTTTGACATACTGGGCCTCTCCCAGCCCCAGGAGTATAGAGGCCCATGGCTCTGGCCTAAGGCCTCTCCCCACGGCCCCTCCCACCTGCTGGTAGAGGAGTCTCCAGCCATTAGTCCTGGGATCCCAGTGGCTCACTTTCACCCCTTTGCTCCCAACTGAAAGACCGGGCAGGTGCCAGGCAGGTTTGCATGCTGCTGCACGGGAAGTGGTTGGAGAGACTTCCAGGGCACCCTGAGGGGTGGGCCATGAGTTCCAGGGGACAGCAGCAGGCTCCACCCAGTTCTGTCACCTGTGGCCAATAGGAAAAACCCAGGGGATACCAATGCCATCCCTTTGGGAGCCCCTTTCCAAAGCAAGTTATAGGTTATGCGGCCTGAGTGGGGCTGGTCAGGGCAGAAAGCACCCTTAGAGCTGATAAGGGGGTGGGTTACTCAGTCACTCTAGCAAGCAGCATGCCAGTGATCTTAGCAGACCTCCTGTTCACCCTGCGCTCGGGCCAGCCCCAGGAAGGTGTACCCATCCCTGGCCAGGTCACTGTGTGGGCTGCAAGGAAGAGTTAGGAAAGCTGATGACCTCCCATTGAGGGTTCCCCTCAGGGAGGCCTAGGGGATCCTGAAACTTTGGGAGGCTTGGCTTGCCTGAGCGGCCACCTGGTCCATGGAGAAGCTCAGAGTGGGTAGGACCTCAGGGCTTTCCCCGGTGCCCCCCAAACTACTGAACCGCTCCCCAGCCTGTGGCCTCCTGACGGCCGCTCCCAGTGAAACAATCGAGGGACCCGGGAAGGGGCAGTGGGTCAGAGGCGCAGGGACCAGGGCCAAGCCAGGACTCTAAGGCGGCTGCCGGGCCCTCAGCTCCCCAGGCTGTCGCTGATGGAGCCCGAGAGCGAATTCCGGGACATCGACAACCCCCCCGCCGAGGTAGAGCGCCGGGAGGCGGAGCGCAGGGCGTCAGGGGCGCCATCCGCCGGCCCGCAGACCGCCCCGCGCGCCGCACAGCCCCGCCGCAGCCTGCGGAGCGCGCAGAGCCCCAGCGCGGCCCCCGGCCCGGGCCTGGAGGACAAGGTCGCCACGCCCGCAGCGCCGCGCCCGGCCTTCCCGGCCGTGTCCCGCGAGAAGCCGAAGCGCAGGGTCAGCGACAGCTTCTTCCGGCCCAGCGTCATGGAGCCCATCCTGGGCCGCGCGCAGTACAACCAGCTGCGCAAGAAGAGCTGAGTCGCCGCCTCTGTCGCCGCACCCCGGGCCGGCGGGTTTCTCTAACAAGTAAACAGAACCCGCACAGCCCAGGCGAGCGTTGCCGCTTTCAAAGTGGTCCCCTGGGGACCCCAGCCTCATCCCGATGATGCTGCCGAGGCACACATTTTTTTTTTTTTTTTTTTTTTTTTTTTTAAGCATCCTTTTGGGGCTTCACCCTCAGAGCCAGTTTTTAAGGGACACCAAAGCCGCAGCCTGCTCTGATTCTATGGCTCGGTTTTTACTAAAAGAGTAATTGCCTAACTTGATTTTTCATCTCTTTAACCAAACTTGTGGCCAAAAGACATTTGACCGTTTCCAAAATTCAGATTCTGCCTCTGTGGATATTTGTCACGAATGAGTAACTCCTGTCACCACTTTGAAGGTCCAAACAGAAGATCTTGACACATTCTTAGCACTGAACTGGGAGATCCTCTGATGATCTAGGCTCCCAGCAGACTACTTTGAAGGGAACAATCAGATGCAAAAGCTCTTGCATGTTTATTTAAAATACTAAATGTCACTTTCTGAGTACTCGCCCTTTCACAGGCTGAGTCCCAGGCCTGTGCTTCATAGAGCCAGCTTCTTGCTCACAGCCACATTTCCATTTGGATCATTACTGCCTGCACCTGCATAGTCACTCTTTTGATGCCCTCCAGATGCTGGGGAATGAAAATGGTGATCATATATAGACTTTATAGGCACAGTTCATCCCCAATCTCATTTTCCAAGGGAAATGTTAATATTTGATAAATCTAGAAAATGCATTCATGGCCGGGCTCGGTGGCTCACGCCTGTAATCCCAGCACTTTGGGAGGCTGAGGTGGGTGGATCACGAGGTCAGGAGATCGAGACCATCCTGGCTAACACGGTGACACCCCATCTCTACTAAAAGATACAAAAAATTAGCCCGGTGTGGTGGTGGGCGCCTGTAGTCCCAGCTACGCAGGAGGCTGAGGCAGGAGAATGGCGTGAACCCGGGAGGCAGAGCTTGCAGTGAGCCGAGATCGTACCACTGCCCCTCCAGCCTGGGCGACAGAGCGAGACTCCGTTTCAAAAAAAAAAAAAAAAAGGAAAAGAAAATGCATTCATACAAGTCTAAAATTCAAACATTGCAAAAGGGCGTGTGTCTTCCTCCCTGAGCCCCCCGTTCCCCTTCATTAAAAACCACCATGATGCCATCTCTGGTGTATGCAGGGCTATGCACCTGCAGGCATGTGTGTATGCACTCCCCGCTTGTGTTTACACAAGCTGTGGGGTGTTATACACGCCTGCTTTTTTCACTTAATAACACAGCTTGGAGAGATTTTTGTATCACATCATAAATCCCACTCGCTCTTTTCGACGGCCACATAATAACTACTGCATAATATGGATATGCCTTATTTGATTTAACTAGTTCCCTAATGATGGACTTTTAAGTTGTTTCCTTTTTTTTTCTTTTCTGCTGCTGCAAACAGTGCTATAATAAATGCCCTTATCAAAAATGTCTAGTGTACATGTGTGGAAATACATATATATACATATGTGATAGATGCGTAACTTGTAACCGTGACATGCTGGTTGAAAGAATATGTGCATTTTAAGTATTCCTAGATAATACCAAGTAGCCTGCCAAACCAAACCCTATTTTTCTAGTTATTTTCACCTGCGACTTCAGAAATATGCACAGAAAATTATGAGTCTTCAGTCAGTCATTTTAGACATCCATATATTTATACTCATTTTCCACAGGTCCCCCTCAGACCCATAAGCACCCACTCTGTTAGCTCCCACTCTACTGCACACCTGGAAGCCCTGCTCCCTGAAACTGACTCTGGGGCCCTGGAACTGACTCTGGGGCCCTGGCAGATCTTTGGTGTAATGGGTCATGGGCCTTGATCTATGGTTTTGGAGTCTGAGGATACAGAATGGGGACAGGAGAGAAGCCGGTAGATATACACATGAAGGTGTGGCCAGGCCCCTGACCCAACCATGGACCCTCCCCACCCCACTTCCACGATATAAACCACACCCAGCAGTTCCCTGGGGGGTGGGGAGGGAAGATGAAGGGTGGAGTTGGCAAGATGGTTTCTTAGAAGCTGATATAACAGGACTGAGCAGACAGAGCCCAGCACAGCCTTGGCAGGGCTTCCATGGACAGATGCTGGAGAAGTGACCTCAGGCCTAGATGTGCAGAAAGAAGTGCTTGCCTGTCCTGGGCCTCACCCACCCATGCTGCTTTCTTCCTAGTGTTCCAGAAACTACATTCCTAGCTATCCACTCCTCCCCAGTCCTGTGGCTCCTCCTGCTAGGCTATACTCCAGAAGGCAGGAAAGCTGCCGCCTCAGCAGCATGAGGGCTGCAGCCGCCAATATGCCTGCTGGTCAGGCCCAGTTCCCTCACCCAGCCCTGGGCCTGGGCACAGGTGCTGGAGGCTACATATGGAATAGGACAGCCCAGGAAGCAAACAATGTAAGTTGTAAGTTTCTTTTTACTGTTAGAAACCTCTTGATTAGGCAGCAAGGTACACTGAACCTGCTTCTCAGTATTTTGAACACATTCTGGCCAGTAACAAGGGCAAAGTAGCTCCTCTAAATGGCAGACATTTGCTTCCTTGACTCTAGGCTCAATGGGGGACTTCCCCCTGTTCTGCGGGGCATCACTTTGGCAAGGCCCACCCACACTCAGCATCTTCAGCGTGGCTCAGGACCTAGCAAGGGCCTCCGCTTCACATTGGGTTGCCCAGGGTCCTTCAGAGAAATACCCAATGCCTTCCGTTCCAACTTACAAAACTCACCTCTAACTCAGCCACAGCTTTTGGAGATGCACACAATTACAGAAATTAACATACATTTATCCAGGCAATTATTTACCCCTTTTTCTTCCCATAATTTTATTTTGAGACTGTATCGCTCTGTCGCCCTGGCTGGAGTGCAGTGGCAGGATTTCAGCTCACTGCAACCTCCGTGCCCCCAGGCTCAAGTGATTATCTTGCTTCAGCCTCCTGAATAGCTAAGATTACAGGCATGTGCCACCATGCCCAGTTAATTCTCATATTTTTAGTAGAAACGGGGTTTCACCATGTTGTCCAGGCTGGTCTCAAACTCCTGACCTCAAGTGATCTGCCCACCTCGGCCTCCCAAAGTGCTGGGATTACAGGTGCGAACCACCATGCCTAGAGTTCCTTCCAATAATGATCTAGGATCTTAATAGCCAAGGGACTTCTGGGCATGGAGAGAGAGATACCGCTATGACTTGTGCTTCGAAGCTCATTGTCTTAATCATAACTTTCCTAACCATTTAAATACTTCACACTTAATCAAAATTTATAAAATGCATACATCAAATTATTTTAAATATTTAAATGTTGGTTAGGTGGCTCACGCCTGTAATTCCCAGCACTTTGGGAGGCCGAGGCTGGCAGATCACGAGGTCAGGAGTTCGAGACCAGCCTAGCCAACAAGGTGAAACCCTATCTCTATTAAAAATACAAAAATTAGCCGGGTGTGGTGGTACGCACCTGTAATAATTGCCAGCTACTCAGGAGGCTGAGGCAGGAGAATCACTTGAAACCGGAAGATGGAGGTTGCAGTGAGCCGAGATCACACCATTGCACTGCAGCCTGGGCAACAAGAGCAAAACTCCATCTCGAAAAAGAAAAAAAATGTTGATTACAAGCTAAAAAGTCAAATTCTTCTAAGCTTTTCTGTAAACTGAGTCAATGGAAACTTCTGTATACCTTGTTGGTATGTCATTAGAGCTAGTGGGGTCATCCAGAGGTTCCTCTGTGCGCAGAGGGGGGACCAAGCCTGTGTGGTCAGCTCCCCATCCAGGATGTACTATTGGACCCTTCTACTCACTGCTCTACATCCAGAACACAAGCACTACCTTTAAAACATCCTGCATGACATCCACAATCCCTCCCCATCCCCAGCCCCAACCTGCTATAACCACAGTCCTGAATTTTGTTGTTTCTCATTCCCTTGCTTTTCTTTATAGATTTACTTCCTATATATGCACCCCAATACAATATGATTGAGTTTTGCATGCCTTGAGCTTTATTTAAGTGTGATTATGTGTATTCTTGAGATTTGCTTCTTTTCACTCAAAATTATGTTTCTGAGCTTCATTCATTTTCACTAGAGATTTTAATTCTAAAACTCTGTATTTAATGAGTACATATAAATATGCCCTAATTTATTCAGTCATTTGTATTAGAATGGGTTCAGTTTTAAAAGACAGAAGGCTCCCAATAACAATGTATACTAGTCAGCTTTTGCCATGATATTGTTGCATAACAAACTGTCCTAAAACTGTGGCTTACAACAACATGCATTTATTTTTATGTTCATAGGTCAACTATGGTTTGGCTCATCACAGTGGCACTCCCAATGGCTCTGCAGATCAGCTGAACTTGGCTCCAGGCTGTGCATGGGTTCAGTTCTGCACCAGGGGTGCTATTTCAGGGCTCTAGGATAAGGGGTCAGTGGCAGTGGCTATCTGGGGCATACTCTTCTCACAACAGATCACTGGAGCACAGAACCAAGTCTCATTTCAAGTCCTCTCCTTGTGTCATATCTACTTACATTCCATTGGCCAAAGCAAGTCATACAGCCAAGTCCGCATCAATAGGACAGGGAAGTAGACTTCTCCCCTAGTGGAAGGGGAAGGGAGCAAATATTTACTGAACAATAGTACAGTCTAGCACACAGTGATTTAAACAAGAGAGGAGTTTATTTCTGTCTCCTGTGAAAGCCCGGAGATGAGTAGTCCAGACTGGAATGACACTCAGCAGTGCCAGGAATTGAGGTTCCTTCTATCTTAAGGACAGAACCTTACTATTCTGTCATGAATGATTTCTTTCCCTAAAGTCACCTCATGAACCAAGATAGCTGCTCCAGCTCCAGCCATCAACTCCATATTCCAGCCACAGAAAAGAGCAAGGAGAAGCGATAATGGCATGCCTCCACATCAGAAATTACATACTACTGCTTATAACCCAATGGACAGAACTTAGTCACATGACCACTCCTGGTTTAAAAGGGGGATGGGAAATATAGTTTTCATTTGGAGTGGCTATGCATCTAATTAAAAATCAGAAGTCCTAAATGGAGGGGAAGTAGATCCCAGGGATGGGGGTTAACTTGTGATCTCTGCCACATCACTCTCATGTCAATAGACATTTGGCTTGTTTCTGTATTTTTTTTTTTTTTTTTTTGAGACTGTTTCAGTTTTGTCCCACAGGCTGGAGTGCAGTGGTACAATCTTGGCTGACTTCAACCTCCACCTCCCATGTTCAAGCAATTTTCCTGCCACAGCCTCCAAGCAGCTGTGACTACAGGCGCCAGCCACCACGCCAGGCTAAATTTTTGTATTTTCAGTAGAGATGGAGTTTCAGCATGTTGGCCAGGCTGGTCTCGAACTCCTGACCTCAAGTGGTCCACCCACCTCGGTCCCCCAAAACGCTGGGATTGCAGGCATGAGCTACCATGCCCAACCTGTTTCTGTATTTTTACTGTTACATACTTTGTGACAATGAACATTCTTATAAGAGTTTCTTAGGGAATTCCTAAAAGATGAAGTATGTGTATCGTTAACTAGATACTGACAAATTGCCATTCAAAGTGGTTGCTCTGATTTACATTCTCACCAGAAGTATAAGAGTCCTCTTACTCAGCATCCTCATCAGCACTTGATATTGTCTAATTTAATCACTTTTCCTAAATCTGAAAGGAGGAAAATGGAATCTTGTCATGGACTTAATTCCCTGATTAGCAATGATATTGAACATTGTTTATGATGTTTATTTAATATTTGCATTTCCTCTTTTGTGAAGTATTTGCCCTTTCTTTTTCTCTTTTCTTTCCTTCCTTCCTCGCTCCCTCCCTGTCTCCCTCCCTCCCTTCCCTCCCTCCCTCTTTCTTTTCTTTTCTCTTTTTCTTTTCTTTTCTTCTCTTCTCTTCCCTTCTTTCTCTCTTTCTCTCTTTCTTTCTTTTTCTTTCTTTCTTTCTTTTGACAGGGTCTTGCTCTGCCAGTCATGCTAGAATGAGTGGTTTAATCAAAGCTCACTGCAGCCTTGAACTCTTGGGCTCAAGTGATCCTCCTGCCTCAGCCTCCAAAAGTGCTGGTATTACAGGTGTGAGTCATCATGCCAGACCTAGTTTTTCTCAATGATTTTTAGGAGTTCTTTATATTTTCTGAATACTAATTCTTATCAAGGATAAATATCACAAATATCTTCTTCCAGCTTGTTGCTTGCATTTTCATTCTCTTTCTGGTTTCTTTGTTCATCCTTTCAATGAACAAAAGTTCTTAATTTTGATTTAGTCACAATTATCACCTTTTCCCTTTGTGGTTTGCAATTTTGAGTTGTGATTTTTGTTTGTTTCTAACCTTCCCTATGGTGCTGAGAGTTATATTTTAAAAGCTCTCCCCTACCATGAAGTTGTGATGATGTTTCCCTAATATTTGCCATGATGATTTTCTTCTAACGCTTTCATAGTTTTGCTTTTACATTTCATTAATTATTATTTTTTTTGCGACAGAGTCTCACTCTGTCACCCAGACTGGAGTGCGGTGGCGCTATCACGACTCACTGCATCCTTGACCTCTCGGGCTCAAGCAATCCTGTCACCTCAGCCTCCAGGGTGGCTGGGACTACAGGTGCATACCACCATGCCCACCTAATTTTTGCATTTTTTTGGTAGAGATGGGGTTTCGCTGTGTTGCCCAGGCTGGTCTGCAACCCTTCAGCTCAAGTTATCTGCCTGTCTTAGCCTCCCAAAGTGCTGGGATTATAGGCATGTGCCACTGCGCCTGGCCCAGCCCTACATTTAATTAATTTTTATAAGTATGGTTTAAGTAGGAATCCAATTTTTTTCTTCCATGTGGATAACTACCTTACACATTTCCTAATTGAATTTTCAGTTGTGCTTTCTCTCTTTCTCTCTCTCTCTTTGAAGATGGGGTCTCTGTCATCCAGGCTGGAGTGTTGTGGTGTAATCACAGCTTACTGTAGCCTTGACCTCCCAGGCTTAAGCAATCCTCCCATCTCAGCCTCCAGAGTAGTTGGGACCACAGGTGCACACCACCATGCCCAGCTAATTTTTTTTTTTATTTGTAGAGACGAGGTCTCGCTATGTTGCCCAGGCTGGTGTTGAACTCCTGGGCTCAAGCTATCCTCCTGCTTCAGCCTCCCAAAGTGCTGGGATTACAGGCATGAGCCACCATACTCAGCCTTGAGTTTCTCTCTAAATGAATTGTATACTGCAGGAAGTTTAAGAGTTCTCTCGAGGCCAGGCGCGGTGGCTCATGTCTGTAATCCCAGCACTTTGGGAGGCCGAGGCGGGCGGATCATGAGGTCAGGAGATCAAGACCATCCTTGCTAACACAGCGAAACCCCGTCTCTACTAAAAATACAAAAAAATTAGCTGGGCATGGTGGTGGGTGCCTGTAGTCCCAGCTACTCGGGAGGTTGAGGCAGAGGAATGGCGTGAACCCGGGAGGCGGAGCTTACAGTGAGCCAAGATCCCGCCACTGCACTCCAGCCTGGGCGACAGAGCGAGACTCTGTCAAAAAAAAAAAAAAAAAGAAGAGTGCTCTCGAATGTCAGCTGAAAACTTCTGATTTACTGATGTCTGATGAACAATGGACCAGGTTCGGCTTGATGGACTGAATAGCTTTCCCCCACTGATCTGCACTCTCTACTTTGTCACAGATCTGGTTTCCAAATTTGTTCTATTTGTTATTCCTGTAGCATGAACACATTGTCTGAATTACAATAGTTTCAAATATGTTTTCACATCTTCTCGGGCAAGTCCACCCATACTGCCCTTCTGCAAGTGTCTTTTGCAACTTCCGGCACTTTGCTTTTCCATATAAGTAGTAAAATCAGCTTGTCAAATTCCACAAAAGGAATTTTTACAGACTCAATTTCTTTCAAGTAACTATAATTATTCTTTGCTCTTCTGAAGCTCATGATGTCACAAGTTGGCTGGTAAGAACCCCTTTAAATTGGGGCTTTTGTCATTTCAGGCCTACAACATACATTTTAAAAGCATCTGAATTTTTTGACCACAAAATAATTATTCCAGTTCTTACCCTAATACATGGCATCAACTACTTTTAATGGAAAATAGTGATAAAGGCCACAATTTGGACACTAGGGTACACAAACCAGATTATTGCATATGAGTACTACTGATACACAGAAAAACACCGCACATCCACCAGAAAGAGCAAGAAAAAAGGTACATCTTTCTAATTCTTTAAAAATTTATTGTAACATAAAAGTTTTAATTTTATTTTCTCTACAATTTAATTACTGTAATTGTAATTAGAATTGTACCTCTCTCTTTTTTTTTTGAGACAGGGTCTCGCTGTCTCACGCAGGTTAGAGTGCAGTGGCACCATCTTGGCTCACTGCAACCTCTACCTCCCAGGCTTAAGCCAGTGTATCTTCCTACCTCAACCTCCGGAGTAGCTGGGTCTATAGGCCCATGCCACCACGTCTGCCTATTTTTTGCATATTTTGTGGAAACAGCTTTGCCCTATTGTCCAGGCTGGTCTCAAACTCCTGGGCTGAAGGGATCTGCCTGCCTCAGCCTCCCAGAGTGATGGGTTTACAGGCGTGAGCCACCTTGCCTGGCCCAGAATTGTACCTCTTAAAACATGATGTTTCATTAATCATCATCACCTTTTATTACATTTTACACACATGAAGATCCAAGTTCAGTTTTCAGCTTCTTCACATTTTCAGGGTCTAAAATGATTCTCTTTGGGTATCACAGCGGCAGGCTGCTCTGTGTTGTTCTTGTTCAGGACCCCAACTGATTTAGAATATTTGGGACCAACGGTGTCATTCTACAGCATGTCAGAGAACACCGGGGTTTCATGTGCTCTTTCCAATTACTTGAGGTTTTAGTTTCTCCTTAATTGAATTATCTATTGGAGGAAATGGCACAGCTCCTGGCATCTGACGGATAGATGCTTGGTACCTGAATCATGGTGCTTTGTGATACATGAATCAGCTGGCCAGCCTCTCCTCTATGAAGCTTCGAGGATGTGGTTGTGGAGATTGTGGATGACTTCCCTATATCCACGCTGTCTCACACAGGTATTGCAAGCCAATCATGGTAGTTCCATCCCCTTGACAGTGATTAGTTTGTGGGTGGACAGGCCTAAGCTGTGTGGTACATGGAATGGGAAGGCAATCAGCTCGGAGGGCTCTTGATCCAAAGGGCATGCCTTGCCACACACTGCTGTCTTCTTCCTCTGGACGTTTTCTGTTTGAAGGTAATGGCAAAACAAAACAAAACAAAACAAAACAAAACACCAAAACCAAAACCAAAAAACAGTTAAAAAGGCCAGCTCCTTGGTAATGTTGCCACTGACTCAACCTGCCCAGGAGCCCTCATCCCTCTGGGTTTCACTGTTCCCCAAGATAACAAATGACCTTATCGTTCAAGCCACTTCAAATTGTGGTTTCTGTTACTAGAGGCTGAGGGTTTCCTAATATAGATCTATCTGAAGAGCCTGGCAATTTCCATAGCCTTTAATTATGTTGCCTGTCTATGCCAGGTAATCTTCTATATACATAATAAAATATCACTAGAAACGACACTGGAGTTTACTTTTTCTAATGGCATTTTAAGTGACAAATATGTTTTCAGATTATAAAATTCACCCATTCACGGTGCTTCCAGTGCAAACAATGGATCAGAGGTCTCAGAGGTGAAGACAACAACCATCTCTTTGAGGCTGCCGGCTGCCGGGGACACCGCCAGATCACCTCTCCTGCCCCTCCTGGTGCCAAATTTCCCTTGACAATGAGTGTAAGATGGAACTCAATTTTAGAAATACTAAAATATGAGAAAATGAGAGTCTCAGAACTGAGAAAACTTTTTTAAACGTGGGGAGATGGAGGTTTCTGCTGGCTTTGTGAGTGGCGTGCAGGGGGCGTGGTTTGGGACTGGGAGTGGAAAACAGAGATGGGGGACGAAGGTGACTCGGGGCTGAGGACAGGATGGCCTGGAGTCCAGTTTGGAGACACATTCTAGAAAATAAGTCGATGCCATCAGGAGGATGCTTCAGACTCTCCAGGCCTGGGCCCTCCGCACGGGCCCCGCCCGCCCAGTCTGCGGGCAGACTCTGCGACGCCGCCCGGCTCGCGCCTCCGCCCCCGAGAGCCCCGACGGGCGGAGTTGCGGGTGAGGGGAGGGCTGGTTTTGGGGGCGGGGGTCCCGATGACGGCATCGGAGCGCGCCGCACTGGGGATCGAAGCCTGACTGCCTGGCCCGGGACGGCGCTCGCACCCAGGCAGGTGAGTGTGGGCCCGAGAGCGGGTTAGGGGCGAGGACCGGGTGGGTGGAGGGAGGCGCGCGCTCCCTCCTCGCGCAGGCCTGGGCCTATTGACCCTGGGAGCCGGCACGCCTGGGAGACCTGAGCCAGCATGAGGAGCCCCGCACCCTTGCTCCCCAGCCTCCTGGAAGCTCTTCCTTGGACTGGCCGGCGCCCTCTTCCCGACATCTGGGGGCTGACGCCGGCATCCCGGGCCTGCAAGGAGGGGCGAGCGCCGAGGCCGCGTGAGTCGGGTCCCCATTTGTAATCACTTCTTCCAACTTTCCGGGAGCTCCGTCCCGCGCCCCGCCGCCTCCAGCCCCGGCTGCCCTACCCTGGCTCGGGATTGCGCCTGCGGGGATGTCAGAGCGCCTTCGGAGCGGTAGCGCTGTGCGGAGAGCAGGGGCGCGCGGTAGCCGGGACTGCACCGGGCTCGGAATGCTCACGCGGAGGAGGGGTGCGCGAAGGCCCACACGGTATTGCGAGGCAGAGTTTACCGCTATGTGCCCAGGATCGGGCGCCCAATAGGGGCCGGGTGATTGAATTAATGAGAGGTTACTGTGCTGAGAGAGAGGTTAAAGGGTAAAGAATGACGTGCCGGGGTGGCGGTGGGGGTGAAGAACGCTGTAGGAGGAGGGAGGACGTGGAAAGTTCCTTGGATGAAGATTATCCATCACTGTTTATTGGGCAGCGTGGGACCTTGTGCTGGGCGCTGGTGATGAAGTGCAAAGTGGACCCAGAGGGTCCCCGCCTTCCAGCTCCTGGTCTGGGAGGTGGGGGAGAGAAGCGGGTAGTAACCTGCAGTTGCAGTAGAGTGATCACGGGCGGGTGGAACAGCACTGGGGGTTGTGTGCGTGTCGTGGTGGGGTCACAGAGAAGGGGAGCTTCCGTGGCTCCCTGAAGAAGAAGGTGCCTGCAGCCTTAGCCGGGAGGGATGAGGAGGCTTGGGTAACACCTAGCCGTTGCAGGCAGAGAGAGGAGGCAAGGAAAGGCCTGGGGTGTGGGAGGTGAGTAATCCAGGGAGGCAGGGCCTGATTTAAGGCTTGTCTTTTTTTTTTTTTCCCTTAATATTTTGAATCCCAAGGGCAGTGGAGAGCCTTTTTTTGGAGAGTTGGGGTTAGGCAGGGAGTGAAATAATTGTATTTGCATTTTGAGAGATGCCCCTGAGGCGCAGTGGCTGATGCCTGTAATCACCGCACTTTGGGAGGATCCCTTGAGCCCAGGAGTTCAAGACCAGCCTGGACAACATAGCTAGACTGTCTCTACAAAATAATAATAATAATAATAATAAAAATTAGCCAGGTACGTGTCTGTGGTCCCAGCTACTTTGAAGGCTGAGGTGGGAGGATCACTTGAACCTGGGAAGTCTTGGCTGCAGTAAGCAGTGATTATGCCACTGTACTCCAGTCTGGGTGAAAGAGGGAGACCCTGTCTCAAGAAGAAAAAGTAAGATGTCCCTGGCTACCCTGCGGAATGGGACAGGGAGACTGAGACCAGGGGGAAGGCTGCTCAAAGTCATCCTGGCACAGTGTCAATGGCCAGGACCAGGGCTTTGACAACAGAATGGGAAGGAGCAGGTGAACTTGAGAGATATTTAGGAGATGGATTTGGCAGGATTTGGTGGTGAGAGCTTGGTCTTGAAGGATCTGTTGACTTTTTTGAAGAAGGTGGGGCAGGGGATGTGGGTGACTTGACAAAGACAGAGATTGTGGTAAACCCAGTGGGTGTTAGGGACAAGAGTTCCCTGGTGTGGTGTGGTGTGGTGCTGTGTGTGTGCGTTATTCTAGGAGATTGGGCCGTAGGGAAGAATGCAGCTGAAACACTGGAGTGCAGGAGTTAGGGCCTCATTTCGCCAGTGCTGGGAGCCATGACTTGTTACTTAGGGGGACTATATATGTCATGACCCTTGCGATTTTTGAGCACCAGGTTGGACACGGGGATGTTCTGAACTTTGACCACCCTCCCCCCAATCCCTCTAAGGTCAGGAGCTGCAGGGTCTGGCTCAAGTCCCCTGCAGGGTGAGTCTAGCTCCTGGAGTACAAGTGCTGATGGCCAGGGCTTCTTTCTCTCTCCACAGGGCCCAGAGCAGTCCTCCCTCAGCATGGGGCTGGAGGCCCAGAGGCTGCCAGGGCCTGAGGAGGCCCCAGTGCGGGTTGCCCTGCGAGTTCGACCACTGCTGCCCAAGGAACTGCTGCACGGGCATCAGAGCTGCCTGCAGGTGGAGCCAGGGCTCGGCCGCATCACCCTGGGCCGTGACCGACACTTTGGCTTCCACGTGGTGCTGGCCGAGGATGCCGGGCAGGAGGCCGTGTACCAGGCCTGCGTTCAGCCCCTCCTTGAGGCCTTCTTCGAGGGCTTCAATGCCACCGTCTTTGCCTATGGTCAGACCGGCTCAGGGAAGACGTACACCATGGGGGAGGCCAGTGTGGGTGAGTGACCTTGCTCGGGGCCTTTGCCCACTTTAAGGAGCCTTAGTTCCTTCCTGGATTTCTGCCCCTGTCCTCTTGCTGCCTGTCCCCGTGAAAGGTGGGGATGCTGGGGGAGGAAGAGTCAATTTCCTAGACAGAGATCTGTGGCCCAGGCTGGGACCAGCCATGTCTATGGGGTAGGGAGGAAGGAAGAGTCATTGGAGGTGAGTGGCCTTCTCACCTCCGTAGAGATGGCGCCATGCTGCCTGGCTCTGGGGACCTCAGCAGAGGAAGGGTACGGGAAGGTAGCATGTCTCTGGAGGTTGTCAGGTTGGCTGGGAAAGGTCAGGAATCTGTGTTCTAGCTGGAGCAGTTGGGAACGGGGACCATGTGTCCTGGAAGAGACGTGCTTTGGATGCTGCACAGCAGGGCTGCAAGGTGCTTCAGCCAGGCTCTGGAGCAGTTTCGAGAAAGATCCTTTGGGCCAACTGAAGGAAGTGTCCCCTTTTAAGTAACACAAGCTGCTTTCTCTCAGGTTACTGCCTTGCTCTGCTCCCTTCACTATAACAGAATACCATAGACTGGGTGGCTCCTCAACAGAAATTTATTCCTCACAGTTCTGGAGGCTGGAAAGTTTAAGATGAAGGCACCAGCAGATTGAAGGGCCTTCTTCCTCACAGCCACCTTCTCTCTCTAAACTCACATGGTAGAACACAGCAGGGGTCACTCTTAGCTCTCTTTTACAAGGGAACTAATCCCATTTATGAGGGCTCTCCCCACCCACTTTCCAAAGGCCCCACTTCCATCATATTGGGGGTGAGGATTTCTACATGTGAATTTTGGGGAGCATAAACAAATTCAGACCATAGCAGTTACAGAAACATAACTTTGTCGTAAAAAAATTAGGAAAATACAGCAAAACACATGCACGAAATATAAAAGTACTTGATAATTGCCTTTCAGAAATCCCCTGCCCTGTTAGCATTCCAGTTTCTTTGTCTGGGAAAATTATTTTACTTTTCAAAAATGGGATTATATTATGCACATTCTTTTGTGTCTTGTTTGATTTTCTTAACAATGTATCATTGGCCAGGCATGGTGGCTCGCACCTGTAATCCCAGCACTTTGGGAGGTGGAGGCGGGTGAAACACCGGAGGTCAGGAGTTCGAGACCAGCCTAGCCAACATGGAAAAACCCCATCTCTACTAAAAATACAAAAACTGAGCAGGGCACGGTGGCTCATGCCTGTAATCCCAGCACTTTGGGAGGCTGAAGCGGGTGGATCATGAGGTCAGGAGATCGAGACCATCCTGGCCAACATGGTGAAACCCTGTCTCTACTAAAATACAAAAAATTAGCTGGTCGTGGTGGTGCATGCCTGTAGTCCCAGCTACTCAGGAGGCTGAGGCAGGGGAATCGCTTGAACCTGGGAGGCGGAGATTGCAGTAAGCCGAGATCTCGCCACTGCACTCCAGCCTGGTGACAGAGCAAGACTCCATCTCAAAAACAAAAAACAAACAAAAAAAAACTGGCCAGGCATGGTGGTGGGGGTCTGTAATCCCAGCTACTCAGGAGGCTGAGGCAGGAGAATTGCTTGAACCCAGGAGATAGAACTTGCAGTGATCCAAGTTTGCTTCACTGCATTCCAGCCTGGGCGACAGAGCGAGACTCCATTTCAAAAACACAACAACAAAAAAACAATGTATCATGAACATTTCTCTGTATTATTAAATATTCTTCAATCTAAATTTTTAGGCCAGGCACAGAGGCTCACAGTTGTAATCCCAGCACTTTGGGAGGCTGAGGTGGGAGGATTGCTTGGGCACAGGAGTTGGGAGACCAGTCTGGGCAATACAGCAAGACCCTGTTTCTAAAAAAAAAAAAAAATCCAACTTTTTAATGGGCTACCTGGCATTCCATTGTGAATATAAAATAGTTGATTGGGTACGGTGGCTCATACGTGTAATCCCAGCACTTTGGGAGGCCGAGGCTGGCAGATCACAAGGTCAGGAGTTTGAGACTAGCCTGGCCAACATGGTGAAACACTGTCTCTACTAAAAATACAAAAATTAGCTGGGCATGGTGACAGACGCCTGTAATCCCAGCTACTCAGGAGACTGAGGCAGGAGAATCGCTTGAAACCAGAAGGTGGAGGTTGCAGTAAGCTGAGATCACACCACTGCACTCCAGCTTGGGCAACAAGAGCAAAACTCCGTCTCAAAAAAAAGTTGATTTGGCCAGATCTCCTGTTTGATCTTCAAATGGACACTTAGGATATTTGCATTTTTTGAAGTCATGAGGAGGAGTGCTATTCTGAACTTCCTCTGATTATTTCCTTGGGATAAATTTAGGAGGCCCTTTAGATAACAGCATGGATTAGGAGTAATCAAGGCAAGGTTATTTGCTAATCTGTTGAGGATGCAGTGAAGGGGATGCTTACATCATGAAAGGGGTTGATTGAATCAGGAGAGGTTGCTTCCAACTCTTAAATTTTATATTTCTGCCTGACCACACCGAAGCATAGCCTAGCTCAGGCCACCTGTCCCATCCTGGCCTTGGCCACTGTCTTCTCCATCCTAGAGCACCATCCTCCAGCTCTGGCAGGGGCCTATGAGCTTGCGGGCCTGGGGGACTTGGGTTATGTCCAGCTGAAGTGGCAGGAGGCCTTGCGGTGTCTCCCCAGCCTCCCTCCTTGAGGATGAGCAGGGCATTGTCCCGAGGGCCATGGCCGAGGCCTTCAAGCTCATCGATGAGAATGACCTGCTCGACTGTCTGGTGCATGTGTCCTACCTGGAAGTGTACAAGGAGGAGTTCCGGGACCTGCTCGAGGTGGGCACTGCCAGCCGTGACATCCAGCTCCGGGAAGATGAGCATGGGAATGTTGGTGAGGAACTCTGGGGTCCTCCGCTGACGGAGAGGGGTTTAGGGAGGCTTCACCTGCTTGGAGTGGGGTGCTTACCTGTCTGGGAATGGCAACTCCTCATGGAAAACCCAAGCCCTGGGAGGTTTTGCTTTAGCTTCCTGTCTCCAATGAGTTCAGTACTGCTTCTATACCCAGAGTGAGAGGCACTGAGGTGGGCCAGTGGGAAGCCGGAGCCCCTCAAGCCCTAACTAGGAAGGGCAGTACCCCGTGGGCGTGGGGAGGGAGCGGTGGGTCAGGAAGGGCAAGTTTGGGGCTAGTTCTGCTCTGCCTGCCCTCCTGGCTCGTCAGTCTGGCGGCCCCTGCCCTGGGGCTCACGGCCTTCTGTGCCCGCAGTGCTGTGCGGGGTGAAGGAGGTGGACGTGGAGGGCCTGGACGAGGTGCTGAGCCTCCTGGAGATGGGCAACGCGGCGCGGCACACGGGAGCCACGCACCTCAACCGCCTGTCTAGCCGCTCACACACTGTCTTCACTGTGACCCTGGAGCAGCGGGGGCGCGCCCCCAGCCGCCTGCCCCGCCCCGCCCAGGGCCAGCTGCTCGTCTCCAAATTCCACTTCGTGGACCTGGCGGGCTCAGAGAGGGTGCTCAAGACGGGCAGCACCGGCGAGCGGCTCAAGGAGAGCATCCAGATCAACAGCAGCCTCCTGGCACTGGGCAACGTCATCAGCGCCCTGGGGGACCCTCAGCGCCGGGGCAGCCACATCCCCTACCGGGACTCCAAGATCACCCGGTGAGCTTCCCCCGGCTCCTGTGTGGCCTGGGGGCCGGGGAGGCGGGGAGTGTCACACCACTGGGGGTGGAAGCCCAGGTACTCCCAGGTCTCCGGCCCACGGGGAGCCGTGCCAGGAGCCGGTCCCGGGTCTGGCCCGCTGGCCCTGGGCCTGGCGTGTCAGGGCCCCTGAGAGCCTCCCCCTCGCGCCCTCAGGATCCTCAAAGACTCGCTGGGTGGGAATGCCAAGACGGTGATGATCGCTTGCGTCAGCCCTTCCTCCTCCGACTTCGACGAGACCCTCAACACCCTCAACTACGCCAGCCGCGCCCAGAACATCCGCAACCACGCCACGGTCAACTGGCGGCCCGAGGCCGAGCGGCCACCCGAAGAGGTGGCGAGCGGCGCGCGGGGGCCGCCACGGCACCGCTCCGAAACCCGCATCATCCACCGCGGCCGGCGCGCCCTGGGCCCGATCACCGCCTCCGCTGGGGCCGCCATGCGCCTGGACGCCGAGTGCGCGCGCTACCGAGCCTGCACCGACGCCGCCTACAGCCTCCTGCGTGAGCTGCAGGCCGAGCCCGGGCTGCCTGGCGCCACCGCCCGCAAGGTGCGCGACTGGCTGTGCGTGGTCGAGGGTGAACGCAGTGCCCTGAGCTCCGCCTCTGGGCCCGACAGCGGCATCGAGAGCGCCTCCGTCGAGGGCCAGGCGGCGCAGGGGGCCGGCGGGCGAAAGGTGACCAAGGGACAGGTTGTGGTTGTGGGCAGGGGGAAGTGGTGGAGAGGAAGGAAGAGGGTCTTCAGACAGCAGCTGTGCTCCTGCCTCCTGCCCGTTGGCAGGGCACATTAGGGATTCGGTCACTTCTGCTGATTACCGTGTTCACTTCCGTAACTTTACAGTGCCTCAGGTCTCCAGCTGTAAAATAGGGACAACCGTAGGACTTACCCCATCTCTTAGTGGGGATGTTGTAAGGGCTGAGGGTGTCACATGTGGCTAGCATGCTGGTGAAGATGCAATAAATTGTTCCTAATAATAGTGGTGATATTATTAATACAAATACGATGGATAATTACAAGAGATGACCCAAATGGCTTGCAGAGGGCATCCAGGCCAGCTGGGGTCTGGGGTGCCCTCCCCACCAGTGGGTCTGGAGTTTCCACTGCAGGCAGGGCTTGGAAGAGTAGGTTGGAAGCAGGGCTAGACAAGAAGAGGCCGGGTGTCCAGCTCGCCCTGTCAACCCCCGCCTCTGAAGCTCCTCTCCTTGCCCTGTAGGAGGATGAGGGGGCGCAGCAGCTGCTGAGCCTGCAGAACCAGGTGGCGCGGCTGGAGGAGGAGAACCGAGACTTTCTGGCTGCGCTGGAGGACGCCATGGAGCAGTACAAACTGCAGGTGCAGCGCCCGCTTCACAGTGCAGGGAAGGCTTCCCAGAGGAGAGTGGAGGGAAGGCAGAGCTGAGTTTCTCAGGATGGGAGGGAGTTAGGGTGGGATACTGCGGGGTAGGGGAGTAGAGTTAGGAGGTGCACATGAGGGAAAGTGTGGAGGTGAGCATCACAACAGCGCAGGTGGGTGTGCAGGACCGCCAGGCAGGGCAGCTTTGCTGGGTGGTGTGAGCTTGGACGAAAGAGGGGACTGAAGGGGCAGCAGCGGGGGACCTTGGGGCCTGGCGTAACCTGGTCCGCATTGCTCCTCGCGCCCTCTGGTGGCGGCGGTTGGAGGTGGTGGTCTGGCAGGATAGGAGTGTGATGGGACCTGAGGGGTGAGTTTGAGTCTGAACTCCTGCAGAGTTGTTGGGGTCAGGGGAGGAGGAAAGGAAGGAAAGTATTTGATCCTCCTCAGTTTTAGCCCAGAGATGGTAGAGTGGCCTCAGACCTGTTCCTCAGTTTCCTACACTCCTGCCTGTTGAGGCATTCATGCCCCCTCGGCACCTGGACCATGTCTTGCAGAGCGACCGGCTGCGCCAGCAGCAAGAGGAGATGGTGGAACTGCGGCTGCGGTTAGAGCTAGTGCGGCCTGGCTGGGGGGGCCCGGGGCTCCTGAATGGCCTGCCTCCCGAGTCCTTTGTGCCTCGACCTCATACAGCCCCCCTGGGGGGTGCCCACGACCACGTGCTGGGCATGGTGCCCCCTGTGTGCTTCCCTGGAGATGAAGTTGGCTCTGAGCAGAAGGGAGAGGTGAGGAGAGGGCGAGGCTGGGTGTCAGTGGGCCCTGCTGGACTGGTCAAGCTCGGGGCAGGGGAAGGGGGCACTGGGGCATGTGTCCCCCACTCATGTTTTAATGGGACTGGCTGTGAGATGCGAGAGGCTGCTTTCAGGTGTCCCCAGAGGAGGAGCCAAGATTTGAATGACTCTGGGCCTCTCAGAAGGGTCCAGTGGCATCGGGCATCCCTGGGGTAGCTGAAGATCACTTGGAATGAGGAGGGGTTACAGAGGGGGTTCTGGCTTCCGGCACCAGGTGGAAACCTTGTACATTTCTGCAGAAAGAGAGCTTATCACCTTTCAGACCACCCGCTCTGTCTTTGGATGGCTCTCTTTGCAAGTTCACTTTTCCACGTGGTGAACCTTATTTGGACAAAGGTTACTCCTGCTCTGCCTGAAAGTTCTGGGTCCTCTGGGGCTTTTAGGCCTGGATCATCTCAGCTCTCAAAGCTGGGGGTTGGCAGAAGTCTCGTGTTCACCCATCACTCTGGCAGGGAATTGTTGGTGAGATAGGACTTGGGTGCAGATGACCTGTACGCAAGGTAGAAAGGGCAGGTTGTCACCTGAGGAGTACCAGGTATCATGGGAGCCAAAGCAGGCGGGAGGGGAGGGGAGGGAGGAAGCTCTCACCCCAGCTTGAGATTCAAAAGGCTGCCAGAGGGGTCATTTGGGCTGGATCATGAAGGTAAAGCAGGACTTGAGGAGGCAGAGATGTGAGGAGGGCAGGCAAGGCGGGGTATACTGCAGGGACGATGACTTGAAATGGGAATGGCTCACTGCCCTAGCAGGTGACAAATGTCAGGGAGGCTGGAGTTGAGTTGCTGACTGAGGTGAACAGGCTGGGAAGTGGCTCTTCAGCTGCTTCAGAGGAGGAAGAGGGGGAGGAGGAGCTGCCCAGGCGGACCTTAAACCTACGCAGGTGAGTGGGACCCACTGTCCCCCCCTGACAAGGGCCTGATCAGGGCCCAGGGCTAGGCAGGCTGGGGGTCCCACCGTCTCCTCTCCTGACAGCAGTGGGAAAGCCTCTGGATCCTACGGTGCCCTTATGTTGCCCTGGCTAGCCCTTGGGGGAGAGCTGTGGGCTCTGAGGCGAAAGGTCTCACCGGAGTGAGTGTGATACAGGGTGGGCCCAGGCCTCCTGACTTCAGCCTCCAGGATGGCCTTCTGTGCCGTCCAGCTGCCCTGTACCTCCTAAAACTGCCCATAGACTCCTGATTCTGCCAGACTCACATCCTGGGTTTATATCAACCCTGGGAGATGGAAGACCTGGTGGCCTCTCTTCCTCCCTCCAGGCCTGGGGTGGCCAGGCTGGGGCAGGGGTTGGGGAGGAGCACGGCCTCCTTCTGTCCTCCAGAAATGGGATCAGCAACTGCAGCCAGAGGGCGGGGGCCCGCCCCGGGAGTCTGCCAGAGAGGAAGGGCCCAGAGCTTTGCCTTGAAGAGTTGGATGCAGCCATCCCAGGGTCCAGAGGTAAGCTGGGTGGGGTGCACAGAGGGCCTCCTCCCCATTGCCCCTTCACAGTCCTGGGCCAGCCACCTTGGGACAGTCCACCCACCCTCCCTGGCAGCCCCTGCCCTCCACTCCTCTGTCTCCCCCATTGTCAGTTGGGGCAGCGACCTTGACAGGCTGCCTGTTGCAGCAGTTGGTGGGAGCAAGGCCGTTCAGGCCCGCCAGGTCCCCTCTGCCACGGCTTCAGAGTGGCGGCTGGCCCAGGCCCAGCAGAAGATCCGGGAGCTGGCTATCAACATCCGCATGAAGGAGGAGCTCATTGGCGAGCTGGTCCGCACAGGTGAGGGGTGGGCCTCAGGTGGGCCTCCCACCCGAGGGGGACTTCTCATCATTACTTCTGCACTGTTCTAGAGGGATTTCAACAATGAGGTGGTTAGGAGCAGGGGCCGGATAGCCTAGGTTTGATACTCAGCCCAGCCTCTTCCAGCTGTGTGACCCTGAACAACTAGCATAACCCCTCCGTGCCTCAGTTTTTTCATCTCTAAAATGGGGATAGTCATTGTACCTCCTGAATAGGGGTGTTGTGAGGGTGAAGGGAGTTAATTCAGGTGAAGTGCTTAGAATAGCTCTTAGTAAGCAGTACTTTTTTTTTTTTTTTCTTTTTCTTTTTTTTTTCTTTTTTTGAGACAGAGTTTCACTCTTGTCGCCCAGGCTGGAGTGCAATGGTGCGATCCCGGCTCACTGCAACCTCTGCCTCCCGCGTTCAAGTGATTCTCCTGCCTCAGCCTCCTGAGTAGCTGGGATTACAGGCGCCCACCGCCACACCCAGCTAATTTTTTCATTTTTTATTTATTTTTGGTTGAGATGGGGTTTTACTATGTTGGCCAGGCTGGTCTTGAACTCCTGACCTCAGGTGATCCACCCGCCTTGGCCTCCCAAAGTGCTGGGATTACAGGCATGAGCCACTACACCCAGCACTTCTTCTTCTTTATCAAGTGACTGCAATGTTTCAGCCATTGTGCTGGGCAAAGTATCTCTCAGTTCTGGGGAGCACACAATGAGTGTCATGGAGAACTGAGTGTCTCCAAATTGTATTATGTCTATTACTGGTGATATGAGCGCAGGCGGGGACGGGGTAATTTTAGGTGGTGGCCAGTTGAGCATTTTTATTTTAATAGTTAATGAATTTGTTACCAAATTCATCATAAATATTTTCAACCAGACATAAGATGAGTACCGTGGGTCCCATATACCCATCCTCCAGACTTAGTAGTTACCAAGATTTTTCCACATTTGTTTTACCTCTCCCTTTTTTCTTTGCTGAATATTTTGAAGGACATGCCAGACTTCATGTCCTTTCTTCCCTATACCTCCCAGTGTGCTGCTTTAAAAATATGAACTTTTTTTTTTAACCTAACTGTAATACCATCAGCACACCTAATGAAACTAATGTCCCCCTTTTTTTTTTTTCTGAGATGGAGTCTCACTCTGTCGCCAAGCTGGAGTGCAGTGGCATGTCTTGGCTCACCTGCAACCTCTGCCTCCCGAGTTCAAGTGATTCTCCTGCCTCAGCCTCCCGAGTAGCTGGGACTACAGGCGCGTGCCAACACAACCAGCTAATTTTTGTATTTTTAGTAGAGATGGGGTTTCATCATGTTGGCCAGGATGGTCTCGATCTCTTGACCTCGTGATCCGCCCACCTCAGCCTCCCAAAATGTTGGGATTACAGGCGTGAGCCACCGCGCCTGGCACTAATGTCCACGTAATGACCAGAGCATAAGCACATTCTCTCCATTATCAGCAGTGTCTGTTTATAGCTGGATTGTTTGAATCAGGCTCCAAACTTGTTCCACACACACATCATACAGTCATCACTTGGTGTCTATGTGGGAATGGTTCCAGGACCCCGTGAATGCCAAAATCTGTGGATGCTCAAAAAGGGTTTAGTAAATAATATGGTATAGTATTTACGGTAACTGACCCACATCTTCCTTTAAATCACTTTAAAGGAAGTGATTTAAATCATCTCTAGATTTCGTATAATACCTAATACAACGTAAAAGCTGTGTAAATAGTTATTATACTGTATTGTTTAGGGAATCATGACAAGAAAAATCTATACATGGTCAGTACAGATGCAGCCATTTATTTAGAAAAATATGATTTCCAACCATGGTTGGTTGAACCCATGGATGTGGAACCCACAGATGCAGAGGGCCAACTATATTTGTTTCTGAGGTCTCTGACATCTCCCTTCTCTCAGTCATCCTGTGAAATGTCCCAAACCCCACGTTTGGGGTTTGTCCGTTCGCTTTTTTTGTGGTGTCATGTAGCTCATTCTTTTGTCCTCCAGATTTCCTGGAAATGAAAGTTAGTTCTAGAGGCTTAATTATATACAGGTTCAGGTTATATATTTATTTTAGAATGCATTTGGTAAAAATAAAACTAATTAATTTGTAATTTCCTTGGGTCGCTGTAGTGAATGAGGCTCATTTAAAAGGTGAGTTGAGGCTGGGCGCGGTGGTTCACGCCTGTAATCCCAGGACTTTGGGAGGCCAAGGCGGGTGGATCACCTGCAGTCAGGAGTTCGAGACCAGCCTGGTCCACATGGTGAAACCCCATCTCTACTAAGAATACAAAATTAGCCAGGTGTGGTGGCGCGTGCGTGTAATCCCAGCTACTTGGGAGACTGAGGCAGCAGAATCACTTGAATCCGAGAGGCGGAGGTTACAGTGAGCTGAGATTGCACCATTGCACTCCAGCTTCGGAAAAAAGAGCCAAACTCCGTCTCAATAAATAAATAAATAAATAAAGAGTTGATTTGAAGAAAAATATTAAGTAAACCGTGGTACTGGTGGTACAAAGGCTTGGTGAAACCCACGCAGATGTCCAAGGGCTGGGAAACCTCCCAGGGGGACAAACAGCTTGCTCTCTTGTTGGAGCAGGGCTGCCTGTGCTGACATAGTCCTGCTTTCTTCCAGGAAAGGCAGCTCAGGCCCTGAACCGCCAGCATAGCCAGCGTATCCGGGAGCTGGAGCACGAGGCAGAGCGGGTGCGGGCTGAGCTGAGCGAAGGCCAGAGGCAGCTGCGGGAGCTCGAGGGCAAGGAGCCCCAGGATGCTGGCGAGCGGTCTCGGCTCCAGGAGTTCCGCAGGAGGGTCGCTGCGGCCCAGAGCCAGGTGCAGGTCAGTCTCAGGGCCTCAGGGTGGGGTGCTGGGGTGACTCCTGCCTCCTAGGCTGCCATCCTTGGGACCAGGACATGTGGGCTCCAAGGTCCAAGTTCACTGTGGAACCTTGCGCTCCAGCCCCGGCCCCCCAGGGTGAGTCTGGTATCGTATACAAGCCGGAGGTCCGCCCAGCTTTACATATAGTAGAGGCAGGGGGGCAGTTCCTGCCTGAAGACTACCTGGGAGACCAACGAGAGGGTGAAGGGTGGGCATCTAAAGAAACCTACCCTGTAGCATGCAGTCCTCTGTCCCCCGGTCCCCCTTCCAGCTCTCCATTCGCTTACCCCTCCATCCCATACTCCCTTGTCTGTCTACCCGTTGGTCCATGTGTCCATCAAACCCATGCATCGGTTTAGTCTTTCTCTGAGACAGAGTCTCACTCTGTTGCCCAGGCTGGAATACAGGGCCACCATCCTGGCTCACAGCAACCTCCGCCTCCTGGGTTCAAGTGATTCTCCTGTCTCAGCCTCCTGAGTAGCTGGGATTACAGGCATGCGCCACCATGCCCAGCTGATGTTGTATTTTTAGTAGAGACGGGGTTTCACCATGTTAGCCAGACTGGTCTTGAACTCCTGACCTCAGGTGATCTGCCCACCTGGGCCTCCCCAAGTGCTGGGATTATAGGTATGAGCCACTGCGTCTAGCTGATTTAGCCTTTTATCAGTGGATTGACCACCTGTCCATTTATCTGCAGGTATATCCACCCTTTCCATCCCCTTTTGTTAATTCATGCATTCTCTGTCTGTTTTAGTTTGCTACGGCTGCCATAGCAAACTTCCTTAGACTAGGGGGATTTAGACAACAGAAGTTTACTTTCTCCCATCTCTGGAGGCTGTCAGTCCAAGGTCAAGGTGTCTACAGGTCTGGTTTCCCCTGAGGCCTCACTCCTTGGCGTGCAGACGGCCACCTCCTGGCTGTGTCCTTACATGGCCTTTCCCCTGTCTGCTTGCAGCCCTGGTATCTCTTCCCCTTCTCATGAGGACCCTGGTCATATTGGATTAGGGCCTACTCTAATGTCCTCATTTAAACTAATCGCCTCTCTAAAGACCTTCTTTCCAAACATAGTCATTTTCTGAGGTGCTGGGGGTTAGGGCTTTCATATAGGAATTTTGGGGAAACACAATGCAGCCCATAACGGTCTCCATCCTATTTTTTTAATTTTTTTATTTTTTGAGACCAAGTCTCACTCTATTGCCCAGGCTGGAGTGCAGTGGTGCAATCTCAGCTTACTGCAACCTCCGCCTCCTGGATTCAAGCAATCCTTGTGCCTCAGACCCCTGAGTAGCTGAGACTACAGGCGGATGCCACCACACCTGGCTAATTTTTGTATTTTCTTTTTTTTTAGTAGAGACAGTATTTCACCATGTTGGCCAGGCTCGTCTTGAACTCCTGACCTCAGGTGATCCACTTGTCTTGGCCTCCCAAAAGTTCTGGGATTACAGGCATGAGCCACTGTGCCTGGTCTATCCTATTTTTTTACCTTCATATGATCTCGCCCACCTAGCCATCTGTCCTTCCCATCCTTCCATCCGTCCATCCTTGCAGGTGCCCACCCATCATTCATTCCTTATTTTCTCAGTTCAAATGTCCAAGAGACAATATCATGGAGTGGTTGAGAGCATGGGCTCTGGAGCCTGACTGCTCAGGTTTGAATCGCAGTTATACCACTTACTAGCTATGTGTCCTTGGTCAAGTTTCCTAACCTCTCTGTCTCAGTTTTCTAATCTGTAAAATAGGGATAATCATAATTACACTTTTCGTAGGCTCGTTAGGATCATTTCATATACACAGAGCTCTTAGTATGGTGCCTGGTGCATGGTAAATGTCACAGTATTTACCATTATTAGTATTGTTATTATTATTATTTTTTGAGTCAGAGTCTCGCTGTGTCGCCTAGGCTGGAGCGCAGTGGCACGATCTCAGCTCACTGCAACCTCTGCCTCCCGGGTTCAAGTGATTCTCCTGTCTCAGCCTCCTGAGTAGCTGGGATTAGAGGCTCCCACTACCACGCCCAGTTAATTTTTGTATTTTTAGTAGAGACAGGGTTTCACTATGTTGGCCAGGTTGGTTTCAAACTCCTGACCTCAAGTAATCCACCCGCCTCAGCCTCCCAAAGTGCTGGGATTACAGACATGAGCCACCATACCCGGCCTTTTGTTGTTATTATTGGTCTATCACCCACCTATCCGTTTGCCCTCTATCTGTCCCTCTGTCCATTTATGAGTCCTTTGGTCCTGCCTGCCCTCGTTGAGTGCCCAGCTCAACAAGCACTATGGCAGGCTCGCAGTAGCCCCGTGCATGGCCCAGTGAAGACTGTGTGGGTCCCAGGTGCTGAAGGAGAAGAAGCAGGCTACGGAGCGGCTGGTGTCACTGTCAGCCCAGAGTGAGAAGCGACTGCAGGAGCTCGAGCGGAACGTGCAGCTCATGCGGCAGCAGCAGGGACAACTGCAGAGGCGGCTTCGCGAGGAGACGGAGCAGAAGCGGCGCCTGGAGGCAGAGATGAGCAAGCGGCAGCACCGCGTCAAGGTCAGGCTCACGGCAGGGCAGGGACCCTCTGTCCAGGCCAGTAGGCTGAGCTGGCAGCCCAGCCAGGGAAGCCCAGGTAGGGTTTGCCACCCACAGCTACGTGACCTTAGAAAGCAGGTTACTTAGCCTGAGTCTGTTTTTTCATCTGAAAATGCAGAGTGTTACAGGAAAACTCAAGGCCAGGGTGAGACTTCAGTGAGATGAGGTATATGAGGTGACTGGCATGGGCTTATTTCTAAGTGTTTGCGTCTATTTGCCAGTCTCCAGGGAGACTTGTGTGGGATGGGTCTGGGGGACGCTTCACAGGGCCGTCTTGGGAGTGGGCAGGCACTCCTGGGGGCTTTGGGATCGGTGGCAGGCTCTGGTAAGATGCTGGCACCATAAACAGCCCTGCCCACTGAGCTCCTCACCCAGGAGCTGGAGCTGAAGCATGAGCAGCAGCAGAAGATCCTGAAGATTAAGACGGAAGAGATCGCGGCCTTTCAGAGGAAGAGGCGCAGTGGCAGCAATGGCTCTGTGGTCAGCCTGGAGCAGCAGCAGGTGGGGCCAGGCTGCGTCCGCACCCAGGGCTCCCCTGGGGGCTGGCTGGTGGGTGCACCTTTCTCCCCAGTGAACCTTGAGTGGCGGCTGACAAAGCCAGAGGTGGGCCCTGAGTTCCCTCCCTCCCTCCCTGCTTTTCCTTAGAAGATTGAGGAGCAGAAGAAATGGCTGGACCAGGAGATGGAGAAGGTGCTACAGCAGCGGCGGGCATTGGAGGAGCTTGGGGAGGAGCTCCACAAGCGGGAGGCCATCCTGGCCAAGAAGGAGGCCCTGATGCAGGAGAAGACAGGGCTGGAAAGCAAGCGCCTGAGGTCCAGCCAGGTGAGGCCCTGCCAGGAGAGATCCTGCCAGGTGAGGTCCAGTGAAGTAAGGTCCAGCCAGGACAGATCTTGCCAGGTGAGTTCCTGCCAAGTAAGTTTCTGCCAGGTGAGGTTTAGCAAAGTGAGGTCCCTCCAAGTGATAAACCTGCCAGGTGAAGTCCTGCCAGGTGATGTCCCTGCCAGGCGAGGTCTAGACAGGCGAGGTTCTTCTAGGTGGTATCTCTGCCAGGTAAGTTCCAGACAGAGGAAGCTCTGTCCTTCTGGGTTCTATCCTGTGCCTCCCCGTGAGCCGTAGGGCTTCAGGATATTTATGACACGGTTACAGATGTATGCACAGAAGAACCTCTTTTAAGTGTCCCTCGTCCAGTTCATTTCACTCATTAACCCCACTACTCAGGGCCTGTGCAGGAAAAATGAGGAGGTGCAGGTATTGGAAGGTGGTATAACCAAGTAGAAAGAGACTTCTCTGCCTGGCATCATTACTCCATCTAGAATAGGAAGGTCAGCTTCTGAGCCACAGCATCCTCTTCTGTCAGATGGGATCATAACGTTACCATGACGGCTGGAGGGGGATGGCAGTCACTGATGCAGGGCCTGTTCCAGTACAGGGACTTGGGCCAGATGCCCAGTGTCCCAGGCCTGCAAAGGCCAGGAGCCTTGCTCCTGCCGGCACGCATCTCTCTGATGTCCAGGAGGATCCAGGGTGCTACTGGATGATCCATAACTTCCCTCGGCCAGGAGAGCCCTCACTTCCTCCCTCATCTGGCTCCCAGAAAAGCCTTTGGGGCTTGGCCAATTCCTATCACTGTCCAGTCCGGTCATCTCAGTGACAGGTCATTCCTCCCACCCCTACCCATTGCCCCTTCTTGCCAGGAGGGCCACGTCCCTCTGGTCCTTATCCTCCTCTCACCATCTCTGAGTGCCCCTCTGTGAATGCTCTGGTCCCTTTAGCCCCACCTCCTGGAGCTTCTGTGAACTAAGTCTGGTCTCCCTGCTGAGCAGAACATTTGGAGTGCTGGTTTCTTGAGGGAAGGACCCAACTCCTCCTTAGCATCCTGCCCTTTCTGTCACCCTGTGAGGACAGTGCCTGTTCCTTCTCTAATCCCTGGCGATTCTGCCCCCAGGCCCTCAACGAGGACATCGTGCGAGTGTCCAGCCGGCTGGAGCACCTGGAGAAGGAGCTGTCTGAGAAGAGCGGGCAGCTGCGGCAGGGTAGCGCACAGAGCCAGCAGCAGATCCGCAGGGAGATCGACAGCCTGCGCCAGGAGAAGGACTCGCTGCTCAAGCAGCGCCTGGAGATCGACAGCAAGCTGAGGCAGGGGAACCTGCTGTCCCCCGAGGTACCCTGCGGCCCCCTGGCTCAGCCCCTCAGCCTCTGCCCCTGGCTCCTATCATCTGCCTCTCTGTCTGCTCTCCTCAGCCCCTGCTCCAGCCCTCTGTGGGTGCTGGGCCTTGCTGTCAGCAGACCCAAGTTTGCACTGTTAGGTGGAGGTGGGGGCTGGGGAGGGCTGGCCTGGCTCTTCTGCCCCTGCTTTGGCCTCATTGGCTGGAACACAGGGGCCAGGCCGTGCTGATCCCTCAGCTCCCTTCTGGCTGGAGCCCGGACTCCTGTGCTGCCCACACATCTTGGCTTTGTGTGTGGATACAGTGTCAGGAGCATACTCAGTGCACCTCATGCCCACACATCTGTGTTCCCTGAGCAGAGAGAAGGCCTATGTGACTACGGTCATGTGCTGTGTGACATTTCGGTGAATAACAGACAGCTAATACAATGGTGCTCCCAGAAAATTATAATACTGCATTTTTACTGTGCATTTTCTATGTTTAGATACACAAATACTCACCACGGTTAACAACTGCCTACAGTATTCAGTACAGTCACATGCTGTCCAGGCTTGTGGCCTAGGTGTGTGGTGGGCTATACCATCTAGGTTTGTGTGAGTACATTCTGATGTTTGCATGATGTCGAAAATGCCTAATGATGCATTTCTTAAAATGTATCCCCATCTGTAGAAGCTTACCCAGCAGACACTGGTGCCTCCGTGGCTGTCCCAACTATGCCTTGTTTGGTTAGGGTGCTCTGAGCTTCCTGAATGTAGATCATTCACAGGGGCTTGCAGTTGAGCAGGCTGCCTCTGAGCAGTAGCCCCAGCTCACCCTGGGGTCGGGGCTGTGACAGTGAGCAGGGGGCATCTCTCTCGATGCGCTGACTCTGCCCTTGGGACGAGGGGACCCTTAAGGCCCAGTTGTGGCTACGTGTTGGTTGTTGCGTGTCTGCCCAGGACTTAAGCGTTCAGGCAGTGGGTGCTGTTCCTCCATGCATGCCCCTGTCCCTGCAGGAGGAGCGGACGCTGTTCCAGTTGGATGAGGCCATCGAGGCCCTGGATGCCGCCATTGAATATAAGAATGAGGCCATCACATGCCGCCAGCGGGTGCTTCGGGCCTCAGCCTCATTGCTGTCCCAGTGCGAGATGAACCTCATGGCCAAGCTCAGCTACCTCTCATCCTCAGAGACCAGAGCCCTCCTCTGCAAGTATTTTGACAAGGTGGGCCACCAGCCTATGGCCCCCACCTCCTCCTCCTGCGGCGGCACGGCGGGGAGGTGTCTCATGGCAGCTGCTCCAGCGGATATCCCGTTTCCTCCCAGGCTGGGGGACAGAATCAGGACCAACTCATCTCTAGGGCCACCTGCCTTTAAAGCTTATTTTACTTGTGAAACTGAGACGCAGTTTCCTACCCCGCCACTTCTGCTTTGATTGGCTCACCTCAGGGTAGTCCATGGCCACAATAGTGGCTCTCAGTAGGGGGTGTTTTTGCCCTTTGGTGACATTTGGCCATGGCTGGAGATAACTTTTGGTTGTCACAGTGGTGGGGGTGGAGGCCAGGGATGTTACCAAACATCCTATAACACACAGGACAGGCCCCCACAACCAAGAATTATCTGGTCCCAGATGTCCATAGTGCTGAGGTTGGTCTAGATGAAATCCCACAGCTTGAGGCTCTGCCAGCTCCATGGTGTGGGGTTAGGAAAGGGTTGGTGGCAAGAGACAGCAGATAAGGTGAGAGCCAGCTCTGATCGTTGGAAGATAACTAGAGCACTGTTGAGAAGGTGTCTGAGGCTAAGTCTTGGTTCAGCAGGGAAGACCCTGGTGATTTCTTAGTGCCGTGGTGGCAAGTGTGCCAACGCTGTGTCTGTGGTTGAGGATTAGCCGGATGAAGAGAGGTCATGGTGGGGGCTGAGCCTGGCTGGGTCTTGGGACAGGTGGTGACGCTCCGAGAGGAGCAGCACCAGCAGCAGATTGCCTTCTCGGAACTGGAGATGCAGCTGGAGGAGCAGCAGAGGCTGGTGTACTGGCTGGAGGTGGCCCTGGAGCGGCAGCGCCTGGAGATGGACCGCCAGCTGACCCTGCAGCAGAAGGAGCACGAGCAGAACATGCAGCTGCTCCTGCAGCAGAGTCGAGGTGAATAGCCCCAGCCCACCGCTCACAGCCCTGGCCCAAAGCTCACAACCCCGCCCCCTCCATCCCCCCTTTTCCCCCTGGCCCCCGTCCTCCTGCACCCCCCCTCGCCCCCAGTCCCCGCCCCGGCCCCTGCCGCTCACAGCCCCTACCCCCATAGCCCTGGCCGCCTACCCACCTGCAGGCCCTCACCACCCTCTCCTCGGCCCTTCCACTCTAGACCACCTCAGTGAAGGGTTAGCAGACAGCAGGAGGCAGTATGAGGCCCGGATTCAAGCTCTGGAGAAGGATCTGGGCCGCTACATGTGGATAAACCAGGAACTGAAACAGAAGCTCGGCGGTGTGAACGCTGTAGGCCACAGCAGGGGTAACTCCTCCTTGTCGCCATCACTGAGCCCTGCCCCACCGCGCTCTGAAGTCAGACCTGTCCCCTTTCTTTGGGGAAAGCTTAGAGACCACTCTCCCTGGAGCCTTTATTGGCTCAATTCACAGGTTGCTTATTGTGCTGGGGCACTTGGGAGCTAGGGCTTCGGGAAGGTGCTGCCACCTCTGTTTCTGATGAGGACACGTTATTCTCCATGACAGGCGGGGAGAAGAGGAGCCTGTGCTCGGAGGGCAGACAGGCTCCTGGAAATGAAGATGAGCTCCACCCGGCACCTGAGCTGCTCTGGCTGTACCCCGTCACTGAGGCCCCCCGCACCCAGGAGGAGACGCGGGACTTGGTCCACGCTCCCTTACCCTTGACCTGGAAACGCTCGAGCCTGTGTGGCGAGGAGCAGGGATCCCCCGAGGAACTGAGGCAGCGGGAGGTGGCCGAGCCCCTGGTGGGGCGGGTGCTTCCTGTGGGTGAGGCAGGCCTGCCCTGGAACTTTGGGCCTTTGTCCAAGCCCCGGCGGGAACTGCGACGAGCCAGCCCGGGGATGATTGATGTCCGGAAAAACCCCCTGTAAGCCCTCGGGGCAGACCCTGCCTTGGAGGGAGCACTCTGATCCTGCTGAAAGGGGCAGCTGCCTGTTTTGCTTCTGTGAAGGACAGTCCTTACCACACACCCTAAATCCAGGCCCTCATCTCTACACTCGTTGGGATCAAGAAATTTGGGTCATGGCCCAAAAGAACTGGACCCTCATTATAAAAAATATGCAAATTCCCACCACTTACTTCTTGAAGCTGTGGTACCCAATTGCCGCCTGCCTTGTGTCTTGCTCGAGTCTCAGGACAATTCTGGTTTGAGGCGTAAATGGATGTGCTTGTAGTTCTGTGGTTTGGCCAAGAATCATCACGAAAGGGTTGGTGGCAACCAGGTTGTGGTTTAAATGGTCTTATGTATATAGGAGAAACTGGGAGACGTAGCACATTTTTAGGATCTTAAAAAAACATTTAATAAAATCTCTGAAGGGAGAAATGGGAAGTTTTCACTTAGAGTTTGATTTACAAGACAATAGGAGGAATCAGATTTGGAAACACAATAGGCTTGAATGCTTTCTGGAAACAGAGTTCAGAGTCAGCCGTCACCGTTAGCCAGACCCCGGGCCAGGACCTAGTGGCAGGCTGGTCCAGCGGGTCTGTGGGGCACTCTCGGTGGAAACGACGAGCCAGGTGATGGTCTCCCCAGGAGTGGGCAATGGGCGAGGCCTGTGCCATGAACTGGCTGACTCTTGGACAGTCCTTGAAATGTGGCTGCTCCAGAAGCCACTCGAGCTGGACCAAGGTCACAGTTAACCTCAGGCCCAACATTAAACATAAACGTACTGAGTGCTCAGTCACTAGAGATGATTTTATTGTTAGACAGGGAAGGCAAAAAACAGCTTCTGCTGCCCAATACACTCTTCAGTTTCACATATATGGCTTCACAGTTTACAAAGTGCTGCCTGTGTTGCAGCAGCCCGGCCTTACAGCAGCTCAAGGGACCCCAGGGAGGGCTCCTTTCTCCATTTGCATAAATGAGGCAGAGTGGCCCCCCTGACTTGCCAAGGCCATGGTTGGGGTGGGGCTGGAATGGGATTCTTGTCTGGCTTCCCGACTCCCAGGCTGCCTGAGTTATGGCACCAACTACATTGCCATCCACCTCTCCTCCTGCAACTTCCCCAACAAGGGGCAGTGCCAGGAGATGGATTGGATCCATGAGGGGAATTAGAAAACCCTAAGGCATTCTAATGGCAATCTGAACACTGACCATGGCAAAAGAGGCTTGGGACTAGGCCTCCAACTTCTTTATACCCATAGGGTCCTGGCTGACTCCTTCATCTTTTGGGCTCAGTAGTGTTTGTGGCTACAAGCCCTCCAGCCAGGTTCCCATGAGCTTCTTCCGTGTGTAAGTTCTGCTGATGGGGTGCCTCCTGGAGAATGCACGACTGAAAGGAGAGTCTTCTACGGTGGAGGGAAGTACATCCACATCCTCATCTAGAAGAAGGTAGAAAGGTTTAGCAGGCAGGAGTCACTGAGGACCGAATCAAAAAAATGGACTTAAATTGCAGAGGGTTACACACAAAAACAGACTTTAAGAAAATCAGCACTGCTTGGAGGTTCGCTCATCCTGCAGAAATGGTACCTACACTTTTTAGAAGGTGCTATGCACCGTGCTGGCAGCAAGAAGCAGCTCTGAAAATGCAAAGTACCTGTGGTTTGAATTCCCCCAGGTTAATATTCTGTACATTCTTTCTAGGTCTCAGATCTCTGGGGTTATGCTGTTTTGCATGATTTATATCATGGTCTTGAGGGAACTGAACCACCGAAGGTCCCCTCCTCCTGCACTCCCCCTTTGATTCTAGCAGCAGAAAGCAACATTGCTAACCAGGGCAGTTAACAGGCCAAATCCTGTTCTTTTGGGAATAGGATTTGGAAGGGGAAGGGGAATCCTAGAGTCTGAAGGCTGATTATAACTACAGTCAGTACTGTGTCCCACTGAACGTACAGAACGTGGGGATAAACCCGCTGTGGGGAACTAGCTCTAAACAGGCCTATCACTCGTGCTGCTCAGAACACCTTCCTATTCAGATTCTTAGACTACAGATGAGCAGTATGTTGTGGCAAGGTCACAACTATCACCATCTTCAAGAGGACCAAGGAATTTTAGTAGGATTTTGAGGGGACTTCTGTTCACATGCACACAAGTTCTAATGTAGAGTTTCTCTGGAAAGGGCACACATGACACTTGTAGGCACGAAGTCACCTATCCCACACTTTGCACTCTCCAGAGCTCCTCTAGAATCAAGCTGCCTGGCAACCCTGATGAATTCAGAGAGTCTCCCACAAGAAAGGGTCCTAGACTTTCAATAAATACTACCTCTGGAGTCTTTGTTCTGAGAAGAAGGTGTTTTCCCCTGGAACAGCAGTGGAGACTGGGTCAGAGCTTGAAGGGCACTGGCAGAGAGGCAGCTCCGTACGGCACAGCTGGGAGGTGGGGTGGAGCCTAAAGAGAACCTACATGGTAAGAGTAGCATCCCTAGACCCCCAACCCGGAAGCCCAGGCCTCCTAAGAAGCAACTCCCAAGTTCCTCCTTGTCAAGCACTCTGACCAAAAGAAACCATGAGGCAAGAAGGTTTCAAAAACAAACTCACCGGAAACAAACACCTCATCGTCTCCCGTGGAGGGGAGCTGCCATGCACTCCAACTTGGAGACCTCTCTTTACTCTTACTAACTTCTGAATCTTCTCTCAGGTCACAGATCCTTTTGGCTCCACAGTCAGCTTCTTCCTTGGCCAACAAGACTCTCTTCCTGGAACTCAACCCAAACTGTCCCCAGGAGGAGGCTTCCTCAGCCTTAGGCATGCTGTTCCTGGGAGGCGACTGGTCTGGCAGCTGGCACACTCCCTCGAGCTCGAAATCCTCCAAGATGGGCGTCTTGTGGATGCTGAGTTCGAGGCCATGGTCCTTGCCCTCTGACTCCAGCAGTGACAGGCTCCCAGGAAGGTCTGCACTGACCTCACCCCTCCCAGAAGAGGAGCCAGCGCCACAGCCCACTGCCCTCTTCCTCCTGGGCCAGTCTTTAATTATGTCTGGAGTTGTCTTCCCACTGTGCTTAGGGGATGGTGTCCAAGGAACCCCATCTGTCTGAAATGGAGAGGGGGTACTAGAAGGGCCGTGGGTGGGGGTGCAGGCCTGGCAGATGTAGGTTTGTCCCCCGCTCTTGCCAGGTGTGCTGTGGGAGAGGCGGGGGCAGGGGGGTGACACATAGGTGGGTTCAGGTTTGCTTAAGGACCTGCTGGCCCTGGGCATGCTGAGGGCAGGGAGGAAGCTCTCCTCTCCCAGAGAGCTCTCCTCCTTGCTGGGGGGCTCAGCCTCTAACGAAGAGCTGGGGTCTATCTTTTTAATTCGAAGTTTGGGAAGACCAGAAGCTTGCATCTCCAGCTCAACCTCATAGGTCTGTGGGCTGGCAGAGTCTGTGGAATGCCAAGCTGATGCCGACAGGTTGTCTAGTTGTGCTGAAGCCTGGCACTGTCTCCCATCTGTGGTACAGTGCATGTCACAGGAAGGCATCAGAGGAGAGCCGGGCCCACAGGAAGGAGGAGATGGGGGAATCCCAGGGTGAGACAGAGAAGACTTCTCCTTAGCATCTGCTGTCCTTAGTCCCTCACCCTCTTCCACTGATGAGACATTACTTTTCAAGTTACCAATGCCACGGTGTTCGGCTTCACTGAGGAGAGTGAGATGCTCTGTGTCACTTGTAATGAGCAAAGGAGAGGATGCATGCCAGTCACTCCCGAGACCAGGGCCTGGGTAGCTCTGTCTTTCAGGAGGAGACTGAGAGAGGCTCAGTCCCTTCTGATCATCTCTAGAGTCTGTGGGGGCAGCTGGACTGTCAGCTGTGCCAACCCCAGGAGTAGCGGAGGCATCAGGCTGACACTCCAGGATGCTCCTTCTGGGATCAGAGGTCTTTCTACACCGTTTCCCAACTTTAGAAGGAGGCGGAGGAGGGACAGTGTCCAATGTAGCTCTCTGTGAGAGTTTAGGGGGAGTTGAGGGAACAGGGCAGGAGAGAGATGCAGTTACATTGGGTAACATCTGGGGCTCTTTCCAATCCAGTTCTCCCGGTGAAGGAGACTCTATTTTAGATTTCCTGAATGGACTCTTCTTGGAAACATCACATAAAGGAGAGGTAAATAGTTTCTTTAGCGTAACAGGTGGGGAAGAAGTCACAGTTGAATTCCCTAGTCTTTTTGGGGTTTTGATAGCTTTATCCTTTAGTTTCTGGGCTGGTTCCTCCGCCTGAGCAGCTCTGAGGACATGAGGCTGTTGGTGTGTTTGATTCTCAGGTGTGGCCATGAAGGCTGCTGCTCTTGGAGGTGTTCTGAGAGGGTCTCTGATGGGAGTCAGACACTCTCTCCTAGGCTGGGCAGTCGATGAAGTTGGTGGGGCTGGATAGGAGGGGCTTTCTGGAATGGAATTCATTGAATGTGGCCAAGTACAAGTTGGCAAAAACCCAGGCGGCTGAGTACCTTGCCTCTTAGGAGTTCTTGGTGTCTTCGTTTCAAGAGAGGTACCTTCTCCTGCCTGGGTGCATCGTTTTTGAGGAGTAATTTTTGAATCCAATGGTGAGTCATGGCTGGGTGAGGAGGAGTCTTTTAAGTATTCCTTAAAAGTTGCCTGCTTTGTAGGGGTCATTTTTGCAGGGGACTTCTGCAGCCTTTCTGGAGTATACAGTGGAGTTTGTGGTGTATGAGAGAACCTTCTTGGTGTAGTTTTAGAAGAGCTCAGAGATTTCTGATGACTCTTCTTGGGAGTCTGAAAAGAGAAATGCTTATTTCAGTCCTTGAATATTATAACTCATGATCTCTGAAGTGTTTTAGTAATCTCTAAGACCAAATGGGAGATTTATAGTCAGCCAAAGGAATGATCTAAAGATGGAAATCTCAAACAGTGACCCGTTTCCCTCTCCAAAACATGACTCAGATTTTACTTGTCCACTTTTTCTAGGACCAAACACTATCCAAGTTTAGTTTGTCCTAAGAACAATTTTAATAATCTACATATTGCTAAACCATGCTTTTTGCCTCTAATAGAATCATTCTACCACTGCAGCTACTCTCTAGCTCTTCCTTCTTTTCAGATGAGGGAGCTATTTCTGATCTTTGCCTAAAGCAGCCTCTAGAAGCCACCTCATCTGCTGCTCACCCTCATTCAACATGTGCTTACTGATTACCTGCTATGTGCCAGGCACTGTGTGTTGGGGGCATGGAATACACAGATATATAAGGTGCAGCAGCAAAGATAATGTCTCAGAAAAGACACTCCCCAGTAAAAAATTTCCCTGCCTTCTTGCAAAAATATGTAGTGAAAAGCTCCAACAGGTAAGGAGATCAATGCTTATCTTTCCTACAACCTTTCTTCATCCTATCAGGAGACTCCCAATCTAGTTGGCATTTCCTGTTCAGTGGGGCATACACAGGTGAAAATACAATGTGGCTGGCGCAGTGACAGGGACATGCAAGGGGCATCACAGAGCACAAAGAAGGGCTGCCTAACCTGGCCTGGATCAGATCTTCAAGCATGTGTGTCAGCAGGGGAAGGCAAACACAGGAAAAGTGGGTGGGGTGGTGGGGGCCTTTAGGCATAGAAAACAATACCAGCAAAGGCCTGGAAGTGAAAACCAGTGGCTGTGTGGGCTGGCACCCAGCCTGATGTTGCTGGGAAGGTAGAGCAGGGAAGGGTGAGGCCAGAGGGAACAGACCACGGAAGACCCTGTCTGTCTGGCGGAGGAGACTGATCTTGGTTGTGTAGATCTATGGTTTTCAAACCCTTCTCCAGAGCTCTATGTCTTTCCCAACCTCCAAACAATTTACTGAGTTTCTAAACAAAGGTGATTATTTTTGAACCCAAGAGTTCCATTTAGGAAAACTTAAAACCTTGCTTTAGCGGACGGGGAGTCTATAGAGCTTTAAGCACAGTGAACATTTTAAGCAAACTGAGAGGAAAGTTTCAGAAAGATCACTCTGACCTCTGGGTGGAGGATTTCCCTTTGAGAGGGAAAAGCCTGTTGAAGTGTTCCAGGTAGACCTGAACTAGGGTAGGAATTGCAGGCAGGGAGAAGAGGGGGTGGGTACAAGAGTCAGTTTGTAGGCTGGGCGTGGTGGCTCATGCCTGTAATCCCAGCACTTTGGGAGGCCGAGGCAGGTGGATCACTTGAGGTCAGGAGTTCAAGACCAGCCTGGCCAACATGGTGAAACCCCGCCTCTACTAAAAGTACAAAAATTAGCTGGGCATTGTGGTAGGCCCCTGTAATCCCAGGTACTTAGGAGGCTGAGGCAGGAAAATTGCTTGAACTGGGAGTCAGAGGTTGCAGTGAGCCGAGATCATGCCACTGCACTCCAGCCCGTGCAAAAGAGACTCTGTCTCAAAAAAATAAAAAAAAAAAGAGTCAGTTTGTAAATAAAATGGGCAGGACTCGACTGATTGGCTAAGCCTGTGGAGAGGGAAAAGGATGACTCCAGGTTTCTAATGTTGGTGACTGGATGGAGTGGGCAATCAAATGGAAAAGATGAGTGTCACACACTCCAGAAAGATATCTGTGTAGTATATAATATAAATAGTAGACGAAGCCAAGAGAACAGATGAGATCCTCTCTATCTCCTCCTCCACTGCCCCCACCGTGGCTTCAGTCAAACCTGCTGCTTGAAGTTCCCACATGTCTAATAATCAATCATGTGGCTCCACCCAATCACCTCCAATATCTAGTATTATCTAGAGATCACCCGCTTTCTCTTCCCTAATGGATTCTGAATTCCTTGGCCATGTCTCTGTGTTCCAGGAGATTATATTTCAAACGTTACAGAAACATTATACCTGGTAAGCTGCAGGTACCTCCGAATCCAAAGTATTTCTTGAACGCTTTTTCATTTGAGCTGAACCCTTTTCTGAGGGGCTGATCATCTCAGACATTGCCCCAAAAAGAAGACTCTTGGGAGACCGAATACTTTGGACTGGAGAATTTTCTCTTTGGTCTGCAAGTCAAAAACAGCAACAACATTTAATTCTTTCTCAATTCCTGTTCTTCCAATACTGTTAAAACAGCCAGCCAGACAGGTTGGCTCATGCCTGTAATCCCAGCACTTTGGGAGGCCGAGGCAGGTGGATGGCCTGAGGTCTGGAGTTCAAGACCAGCCTGGCCAACATAGCGAAACCCATCTGTACTAAAAATACAAAAAATTAGCCGGGTGTGATGGCAGGGGCCTGTAATCCCAGCTACTCAGGAGGCTGAGGCAGGAGAATTGCTTGAACCCAGGAGGTGAAGGTTGCAGTGAGACGAGATTGCGCCATTGCACTCCAGCCTGGGCAACAAGAGCGAAACTCCGTCTCAAAAACAAACAAACAAAGCCAGGTGCGGTGGCTCACGCCTGTAATCCCAGCACTTTGGGAGGCTGAGGCAGGCAGATCACTAGGTCAGGAGATTGAGACCATCCTGGATAACACAGTGAAACCCTGTCTCTACTAAAAATACAAAAAAATTAGCTGGGAGTGGTGATGGGCACCTGTAGTCCCAGCTACTCAGGAGTCCCAGCTACTGAGGTAGGAGAATGGCATGAACCTGGGAGGCAGAGCTTGAAGTGAGCCAAGATCGCACCACTGCACTCCAGCCTGGGCGACAGAGTGAGACTCCATCTTAACAAACAAACAAACAAAACATAAGAAAAACCCAGTCAGTTCATAAAAGAAAGAAGGCAACAATTTTTGAGAGAAACTCAGGGGAAAATCCTACCTAATTATGTCAGCAACTGCAATAACTGCTGCCTTTTTGAATTTTAGTAAGACTACATATTAACCCCAGTTCCTATGTTACAAAAGGTAGACAACTGAAATAATTTAATTTGTAAATATAAAAATACATATCTTATTGGCCGAGGCAGATGGATAACTTGACCCCAGCAGTTCAAGACCAGCCTGGGCAACATGGTGAAACCCAGTCTTTACTAAAAACACAAAAAATTAGCGGGGCGTGGTGGTGCACAGCTGTAATCCCGGCTCCCTGGGAGGCTAACGTGGGAGGATCACCTGAGCCTGGGAGGTTGAGGCTACAGTGAGCTGTGTTCGTGCCACTGCACTCTAGCCTGGGTGACAGAGTGAGACCTTGTCTCAAAAAAAGATAAAATAAGAAACACAAATCTATTAGCAAGCTAACCATGGATAGAAGAATGAAGAACATAAACAGAGATATCACCTTTCACTTAAGATACTGATGTGTAGGATCTGTCCATAAGGGAAATTATGGGTAGTTTCCTCTTGAATGAATGAGCTACCTATAATGATAGCATGGATGACCAGCTGTAGGAGTCCAAGGGATGACTGATTACAAAGGTCATGGACTATTCATCTAGTCATCACCCTGAACCTCAACTAGACATACCTATTCTACTTCTCCAATGTCAAAAAAGAAAATGTCAAATTTCATGCTTCTTTTCCCAAAAACACTTCCCACCAAGTCAGCACGGACTTGTGAAGGCAGAGGGGCCCGTATGTTACCTGACTTATCTTGCTGGAAAGAGTGGACTCTTTGCACACTTCGAGACTTGGGCTGAGACACAGAATAGAAGGAGGCAGAATGTGTCCTGCTAAATGACAATTGCTTGATTCGAGGACTTCGTCTCAAACTTATTTCTGTAAAATCAGAACCACAGTAAGTAACCAAAGATAACTACAAGCTTGACATTTTCTCATGTTGTCCAAAAATGGGCAAAATTTACATAGTACCACATATAAGATGGAAATTCAACAAGCTATTAGCTTTAAGAGACTTGTGAAGTGTCTCTTAAAAAACTAAGAGGGGTTTGATACACGGTCCCAACAAGGTATTAAAAAAACACTGACCCATTAGACTATCACCTTCAGAAGTCTTATTTACTTCCACCTTAAGAATGGTGTAGCCACCCTGACCAACATGGTGAAACCCTGTTTCTACTAAAAACACAAAAATTAGCCAGGTATGGTGGTGGGCACCTGTAACCCCAGCTACTTGGGAGGCTGTGGCAGGAGAATCACTTGAACCTGGGAGGTGGAGGTTGCAGTGAGCAGGGATCATGCCACTGCACTCCAGCCTGGGCGACAGAGCAAGAGTCCGTCTCATCAAAAAAAAAAAAAAAAAAAAAGAAAAGAAAAGAATGGTGTAGGGCGAAAACAAGTATTTATGTTAGGTTTCAAATGTATATGTTACATGCATTTGTATAGAAATATAGCAGTGAGAGTATACGCTAAAATGTTAGAGTATTTCTGAGTTGTGGAATTACCAAGTGATTTAAAATTTTTGGCTTCTCTGTATTTCCTGATTTTTCTACAATAAATGTGAATTACTTGAGCAACTCAGAAGTTAGTTTTTTTAAAACCCCTCCTTCATTCATCAGGTATATTTTTATTATTTTATTTTTTAGAGACATAGTCTTGCTCTGTTGCTAGGCTGGAGTGCAGAGGCACGATCATAGCTCACTGCAGCCTTGAACTCCTGGGCTCAAGAGATCCTCTCACTTCAGTCTCCCAAGTAGCTGGGACCACAGGAGTATGCCAACATTCCCAGCTGATTTTTAAAAAAATTTTTATAGAGATAGCATCTCGCTGTGTTGCCTAAGATGGTCTCAAACTCCTGGCCAGTGATCCTCCCCACTTGGCTTCCCAAAGTGCTGGGATTACAGGCACAAACCACCACACCTGCTGCTTACCCTCATTCAACATGTGCTTACTGATCACCTGCTATGTGCCAGGCACTATGTGTTGGGGGCATGGAATACACAGATATATAAGGTGCAGCAGCAAAGATAATGTCTCAGAAAAGACACTCCCCAGTAAAAAATTTCCCTGCCTTCTTGCAAAAATATGTAGTGAAAAGCTCCAAAAAAGCTATATATACTTTTAAAATAAGTCACTGGGTACAGTGGCTCAAGCCCGAAATCCCAGTACTTTGGGAGGCCGAGGCGGGCGGATCACGAGGTCAGGAGATCGAGACCATGGTGAAACCCCGTCTCTACTAAAAATACAAAAAATTAGCCAGGCGCAGTGGCGGGGACCTGTAGTCCCAGCTACTCTGCTCTGGAGGTTGAGGCAGGAGAATGGCATGAACCTGGGAGGCGAAGCTTGCAGCAAGCCGAGATCGCGCCACTGCACTCCAGCCTGGGTGACAGAGCGAGACTCCGTCTCAAAAAATAATAATAATAATAAAATAAATAAAATAAAATAAGACATAGTACTTTGTATAACACAGTTTAGCCCTCATCCTGAATTTCATATCTGTTGTGTAAAAAAAAATTTCTTTTCCAGGAATTCTCTCAGTACCTTCTATGTAAAAGAACATTCACTTATAAATACTTACGGAGCTGCATTGTGGACTCAGAGCTGTCACAATTTCTGTAAAATATCTTAGAATATGCCAAGTAACAATACATGCAGAAAGGTTTTCATAGAAGCTGGGTAGATTGCATTAAAAACAAAAAGAGATAACACTTACCATCTCCTTTTTCAGGGGACTCTTCAACAACACCAATATCAGGACCAGGATCAGAGGACCTTGAGGAACCACATGCACAAGGATTATTCCCTACCACTTGTAATTCACACTTATTAAGGAGAGAGGCAGCTTCTCACTTAACAAGATCACAAAGATCACAGGGTCTGATAACACCAGCGCTGGTACAGGGCTCTGATACGTGATTATTGCCAAGCAGGAGGCTGGCCACAGTGTCTCACGCCTGTAATCCCAGCACCTTGGGAGGCTGAGATGGGCAGATCACTTGAGGTCAGGAGTTCAAGACCAGCCTGGCCAACATGGTGAAACCCCATCTCTACATACAAAAATTAGCTGGGCGTGGTGGCGTGCACCTGTAGTCCCTGCCACTTGGGAGGCTGAGGCAGAAGAATCGCTTGAACGGGCAGATCACTTGAGGTCAGGAGTTCGAGACCAGACTGGCCAACATGGTGAAACCCCATCTCTACATACAAAAATTAGTTGGGTGTGGTGGCGTGCACCTGTAGTTCCAGCTACTTGGGAGGCTGAGGCAGAAGAATTGCTTGAACCTGAGAGGCAGTGGTTGCAGTGAGCCGGGATCGTGCCACTGCACTCCAGCCTGGCGACACAGCAAGACTTAGTCTCAAAAAAAAAAAGAAAATCAGCTGGGTTCGGTGGCTCACACTTGTAGTCCCAGCTACTCTGGAGGCTGAGGTAGGTGAATCGCTGGAACCCAGGAGGCAGAGGTTGCAGTGAGCTGGGATTGTGCCACTGTACTCCAGCCTGAGTGACAGAGCGAGACTGACTCAAAAAAAGAGTGAGATGGTTAGAATGTGGCTTTGTTTTGCTTTGGTTTTTTTTGGAAAGCAATTTTACAACCTCAGAATTATAAACCCCATTAATGTATTAAAAACTTATACTAAACTATTAGACTATCACAGTAATGAGCAGCAACATTCAAGTTTCTGTTTAAGAGACTTAATTTCTGCCAATGTGTCAAGGACTTTATAAAAAATTTAATTAAAAATATATATATGTCTCTGACCCACCAATTTCACTTTTTGCAATTTAACCTATAAACTTCACAAGTGTGTAAAATCCATATACAAATAATGTCAAGATGGGTTCCTGACAAAATGAAGTAGGTGTGCTTCTATTATCCTTGAAATCAAGCTAAAAACCTGTGACATTATCTATACAATGAGCGGAAGACAATTCTGAAAGGCAGAGAGAAGAAGGCAGCCTGGCTGGGGACTTTGGGACTGAGGAGGGCAGTGAACTCCCTGGGTTTTCTGTTTGCTGCCTGCACCCCTAGACTGGGTGCCAGAGAAGCTGACAACTCAGGTATACCAGGAGCAGACTACAGATGCCCCAAGGAAGAAGAGCTCTCAAGCCAAAGAACTAGGAAAGGGTCAGCCAAGCAAGACAGAAAACTTTGAGACAGTAATTGCCCTACTCCAACCAATCGCTGCAGAAAAAACTGCAGCCCCACCCACACCTCTGTCAGCAAAGGCTGAGTTGGGATCCCAGACTTCCACCTTCCCCATGTTCACAGATGAATGGATTTAAAAACAGTGGAGTATCTATTCCATGGAATACTTCTCAGCAATAAAACAGGATGAACTACTGCATGCAGCAACATGGATAAATCTCAAAATAATTGAGGCCAGACAAGTGTACATTTTATATGGTTCTACTGCTCCCATGGAGAGCTTATAGACTGTTCTTTGGTTTTAAGCAACATAGTGAAGATTTAAATCATGAAGGTCAGGAGAAGCCAAGTAGTGGCCCACAAGGTCGCTTTGAGGTGGTGTGGGTGTATGAAGAAGCCTGGATGGGGTATCACTCACCTGCCCTTGATTTGTCTATGCAACAGCCTTTTGGAAATCTGCTTATGCACTGGAGTCTCGGCCACACTCTTAGTCAGCAGCTTGTGATAACCTAAAATGTAAGAACAGCTTAAATCATAAATTTCATTTAACCTCATCAAGAAGCAGCAGTAAGGCCAAGGGAGCAGTTTGAACTTCTGTATGGCTTATTACCTAGCTGGAGAGGATCTTAATGGTCTTTGGGCTAAGTTCTGTGGTTACAGGACTCAACATGATAGAAGTTTGTCAGCACTATTAGAGATTAAAAAATGACATAAGGGCCGGGCACGGTGGCTCACGCCTGTAATCCCAGCACTTTGGGAGGCCAAGGCGGGTGGATCATGAGGTCAGGAGATCGAGATCATCCTGGCTAACGCGGTGAAACCCCATCTCTACTAAAAATACAAAAATATTAGCTGGACATGGTGGTGGGCACCTGTAGTCCCAGCTGCTGGGGAGGCTGAGGCAGGAGAATGGCGTGAACCCGGGAGGCGGGACTTGTAGTGAGCCAAGATCACGCCACTGCACTCCAGCCTGGGTGATAGAGCTAGACTCCATCTCAAAAAAAAAAGACATAAGACAATCTAAATATAGGCTGGGCACAATGGCTCATGCCTGTAACCTCAGCACTTTGGGAGGCTAACGAGGGCGGATCACTTAAGGTCAGGAGTTCAAGACCAGCCTGGCCAACATGGTGAAAGCCTGTCTCTACCAAACATACAAAAATTAACTGGGCGAGGTGGCACATGCTTGTAAGCCCAGCTACTTGGGAGGTTGAGGCAGGAGAATTACTTGAATCCAGGAGGCAGCGGTTGTAGTGTGCCAAGATCATGCCACTGCACTCCAGCCTGGGCGACAGAGGGAGACTCCATCTCACAAAAAAAAAAAAAAAAAAAAAAAATATATATATATATATATATATATATATATAAATATAAAATTTTATCTCATAAGCAATCCTGAAAAAATGAAAACTGCTCACTTGTTAAGACTAACACCTAATTGGTGGTTCTAGTATTTATGATTAAATGAAATATGTGAAAATGCTGATACGCCACATAAATGTTAATTATTAAGATAAACCTAGGTGGCACAAAATTTCTCAGTAGAGTAGGCAGCCAAGCTACTTATGAAAGGACTGATTTAAAGTGAGCTTAAAATTACTTGTAAAGAAGAGTGATGCCAGTAAGAATGGTGAGGTAAGGACCTCTGAACACTCTCCTCCATAAAGGAACAGAGATCACTGGGAAAAATGGTCAAAAATCAACTTTTCCAGAACTCTGAACATTAACTAAAGGTTTGCAACAATCTAGGGTGTATTTGTTCAAGAAAAATGGTTGAATCTCAGGAAGCTTTAACTTGCCTTAGTCCCCACACCTTCCCCCTAGCCCTAGGGTAGCTTTAAAAATCAACTGCCCATAATCACAGTGAAAACCAACAGCCCAGCAGCCTCTGGACAGGGCAGAATGGGGCTGGAGCTCCTCCAAAACTCCATTCTCAGATAACTGTCATCCATTAACCTGTCAGGCAGTTCCCTGGAGAATCCTACTCAAATCGAGGCTTGTCTTAATTTGACTTGAATCAGAACAGGTCAACCACCTTTTTCCCTGACAGCATTTACTGAAAACAATCAGCAGCAATTGTTAAATGTCACAGCTGCCTGGGGTGGTGGTAACATTTGGTGCAATAACAAGCTGGCCTAAAGTTTAACTGGGAAAATTGGGGAATGAGACATCACAGGGGACTTTGAAAACCTCTGACAACATTCTTAGGCATCCAAAAGTCCACACACATGTGTAGCACTGTGCATGTGCCAAGGATAGACTTGAGAAGCCTGTAAGCTGCCACCTATGGCTAACCTTGAGGCTCTGGCAAAACAGAAAGTGAAGTGGAATTCTAAACTGCCTGGCTGAGTGTTGAAGGCATGACCCAACACACAAAGAGCCCCTCAGCAGGGGCTGTGAAACTTATGGGTTCCAGGCATTAAAAGAAATCTCTGTCCAATCATTAGCTGACCACTAAGACAACTGAGCAGAGGCTTTAGCGGCCACACATGACAAAGAATACAAAATTTAAACAAATAGTTCAGAAAAGTCACTAAGCAAAAACAACAACAAATCCTGGCAGGGGTGGGGTGGGTCTGATTGTTAGCGCTGCCTCATTATATTGTTTAAAATATCCATGCTGGGTGCAGTGGCTCATGCCTGTAATCCCAGAACTTCGGGAGGCTGAGGCAGGTGGATTGCTTGAGTTCAGGAGTTCAAGACAAGCCTGACCAACGTGGTAAAACCACATCTTTACAAAAACATACAAAAATTAGCCAAGAGTGGTGGTGCATGCCTGTAGTCCAGCTAGCTACTTGGAAGGCCGAGGAGGGTGGAAGGATTGCTTAAGCCAAGAAGCCAGGGAGGTTGAGGCTACAGTGAGCTGAGATCATACCACGGCACTCCAGCCTGAGTGACAGAGCAAGACTCCATCTCAAAAAATAAATAAATAAATAAAATAAAATAAAATAAAACAAATCCAGTTGTCAACAAAATTATGAGTCATACAAAGAAACAAAACACAAAAGTATGGCCCATTTACAGGGGAAAAAAAAAAAATCAGCCAATAGAATCTGTTCCTGAGAAAAGTCCAGACATTGAACTTATTAGAACAAGACTTTAAATCAGCTATTTTAAATATGTTCAAAGAACTAAAGAAAATCATATCTAAAGATCTAAAACATGAGTCCAATGACTTGCCAAACAGAGAATATCAACAGATATTCTTAAAACAGGAAATCGTTAAAAAAAAAAAAAAAGCAAATCGAAATTCTAGAGTTAAAACAAAAATGAAAAGTAGATTTGAGGTGGCAGAAGCAAGAGTCAACAATTTTGAAGACAGGTTAATTGAGATGATCTAGTCTAAGGAAGATAAAGACAAAAGAATGAAGAAAATGAACAGAGCTTCAGACTCTTGTGACACCATCAAGCACAACAATACACACACACATACCAGAAGTCCAGAAGGAAAGGATAGAAAACAAGAGGTAGAAAGAATATTTGAATAAATATTCGCTAAAAATGACCCAAATCTGATGAAAGACACTACACATCTAAGAAACTCAATACAAGTAGAATAAAGTGAAAGAGACCCAAACCTAGACAAATCATAATCAAACTATCAAAAGTGAAAAAGAGACGATCTTGAAAGGAGTCAGAGAGCAGCTATTTATCATGTATAGATCCTTGATGAGATTAGCAGCTGCTTTCTTGTCAGAAACAAAGGACAAAAGGCAGTGTGATGACATACTCAAAGTACTGAGAGAAAAAAGACTGTCAACCAGGAATTCTATACCCAATAAAAGTATTCTCAAAAATGAAGAAGAAATCAGCATATTCTCAGACTGAAACAAAATAAAACAGAATTTGTCATTAGCAGACCTACCCTATAAATAATACTAAAAGGAGTCCTATGGGCTGAAAGGAAAGGGCACTAGGGTAACTCAAATCCACATAAAGAGTTAAACAGCACTGGTAAAGGTAACTATACAAGAAAAACATTATAAAAGTGTTTTTTATTTGTAACTGTTCCCACCTGTTATTTAAAAGACAGAGTAATGATTATAAATCAGTGTTGATGGGCATACAATGCATAGATGTAATTTGCATGACAATACAGAACTAAGAAGGGATAGTCAGAACTATACAATAGCAAAGTTTTTATAAACTATCAAAGTTAAATTGGTATCAATGAGAACTAGGCTGTTATAAGTTAATATCATAATTGTAATCTCCAGGGGTAGTGAGGTTGATGGAGAAGAAAGCTCTAGGGGTCAGTCCCTCAACCAAAATAACTAGTAAACTAGAAAAAAAGATCAGAATTCACTATTTTGGAACCTGTGAACTTGATTGAATACCTGTTAATAACCTGGGAAGTGCTTGATGATGGGAGAGGCTGCTGATCTTTAGGAAGGGAATGATGTGCATGTGCATGAACTAGCTACCATTTCCCTTTTCTCAGCCCTGCTGTAGCTATTGGGATAGCAGCCCACATTCCAGGAGCAGCTGGTTGGTGCTAGGGCAGACAGTGAGGACCTGGTCCTCCAAAAATTGGGAGTTACATGCTTTGGTCAATCAGGCAGATTCCTGTAGGAGCAGTGCAGACACTGCCTTGGTTTCAGCTGTCTTAGGCTACACTGGGTTTCTCCCAATTATCAGAAGATTAAGGGACAGACATACCTTCCCCCCACTCCTTTCTTGAATCAGACATTTAAGGAAATCCTTCTTAGGTCATTGGCTGACCGCAGAGATAAAAGACAGAAACTTCAGTGACCACACATAACAAGGTATACATACTTTACACAAATAGTTCGGAAAAGACACAAATGAATAGCTGAAGTCCTTAATAAGCAAAGAACAGGAATCCCTGAGAGGTGACAGAATCTGACCTCCACGCAGTTACCACATTATACTATCCCTAATAACTAGTCCTCAACAAAAAATTACAAAGTATACAAAGAAGCAGGAAAGTATGGCCTATTTACCAGAAAAGAGAATTTGGCAGAAACCGTCACCAAGGAAGCCAAGACATTAGAATTACTAATCAAGGATGTTAAATCAACTTCTCTAAATACATACAATGAGCTCACTTAAACCATATATTAAGAAACTAATGGAAATCAGGAAAATAATGTATGAACAAAATGAGAATATCAATAAAGCAACAGAAATGATAAAAAAGAATCCAGTAGAAATTCTGGAGCTGAAATGAAAAAATTAACCAGATGGGTCAACCACAGATTTGAGCTGGCAGAAGAATCAGTGAACTTGAAGATAAGGTAATTGAAATTATCCAGCCTGAGCAGAAAGAAAAAACAATTTAAAAAAACCCCAAAAAACAAAAAACAAAGTCTGAGGGACCTGTAGGACACCATCAAGTGTACCAACACATACATCATGGGAGTCCAACGAGGAAATGAGACCAAAAGCAGCAGAAAATTTTTTGAAGAAATAATGGCTAAAAGCTTCCAAAATCTGATGAAAGACATGAACATATATACATCCAAGAAGTTCCATGAACTCCAAGCAGAATAAACTCAAAGAGATTCACACTGAGACACATTGTAGTCGAAGTGTTGAAACCCAAGGACAAAGAGAGAATCTGGAAAGCAGCAATAGAGAAGCAGCTTAATAAGATTAATAGTTGATTTTTCATCAGAAATTTGGGAGACCAGAAGGCAGTGGATGTCACATTTGAAGTCCTGAAGGGGGGGAAAAAAACTGTCAACCAAAAATTCTACGTCCTTCAGGAATAAAGTAGAAAGTAAGACATTTCCAAATAGCTAAAAGCTGAGGGAGTTCACAATCAGTAGACTTACCCTATAAGAAAAACTAAAATGAAAGGTACTACTAGACAATAACTCAAAGCCATGAGAAGAAATAAAAAGCAATGGTAAAAGGTAACTACATAGATAAATATAAAAGCCAGCATTATGGTAATTTTGTTTTTTTTAAATCCTATATAATTTAAGTCTGTATTAACAGGTACACAATGTATAAAGATGCAGTCTACAATAATATAAAGAAAGAGAGACAGAAATATATAGTAGCAGAGTGTATATTATTGAAAAGAGGTTGGCTTTATTCATAAAGCCAGGTTCATTTAAGCTTAAGATGCTAATTGTGATCTCCAAGGTAACCACTGAGAAAACAACTTAAAAATATACAGAAAAAGAAAGAAGGGAATTAAACTAGTACATTACAAAAAATCAGCTAAATACAAAAAACAGGAATTGAGGAATTGAGAAACAAAAAGGCATAAAACATAGAAAATGACAGTTGTTCCTTATTAGTGATTACATTCATGGAAGTGGATTAAGTACTGCAATTGAAAAGCAGAGATAGGCAGAATGGATTTAAAAAAAACATGCTCCAACTCTATGAGGTCTATAAGATATTTAGTTTAGTTACAAAGACACTAAGGTTGAAAGTAAAAGGACAATGAAAGATATCCTATGCAAAAGAGCTGGTGAGTGGGGAGCTGTATTATTGTCAGACAAAACAGACTGTAAGCTAAGAAAGGTTACAAAAGACAAAGTACATTACCTACTGGTAAGAAGTTTAATTGATCAAGAAGACATAATAATTATTAACATATATACCTAAGAACAGAGTCTCAAAATACATGAAGCAGAAATTGACAGAACTGAAGGGAGAAATAAGCAATTCAACAGTAATAGCTAGAGACTTTAATATGCCACTTTGAATAATGAATAAACGATAAAACAGAAGCTCAACAAGGAAATAGAAGACTTGAATACCATAAATGAACTAGACCAAACACACATCTACAGAATCTTTCATATTCTTCTCAAGCACACGTTAAACATTCTCCAGGGTAGAACAAATGTTAAGCCATAAAATAAGTCTCAAGTTTCAAAAGACCGAAATCATACAAAGTATGTTTTACAACAACAGAATGAAACTAGAATAGAGAAGAGAAGTTAGGAAATACATGTATGTGGAAATTAATGCACTCCGAAATAACCAATGCATTAAAGAAGAAATCACAAGGGAAATTTGAAAATATCTTGAGATGATGAAAACAAAAACAAATCATATCAAAATTTATAGGATATGCCTAAAGCAGTGCTTTATTAAAAAAGATCTCAAATCAATAGCTTAAACTTCACCTTAAAAAAGTAGAAAAAGAGCAAACAAAAATCAAAGCTAATAGAGGGAAAAAAAAATGAAACTGAGATTAGAAAACCAACAGAGGCTAGACGTGGTAGCTCACACCTGTCTCAGCACTTTGGGAGGCTGAGGTGGGCAGATCACTTGAGGTCAGGAGTTGGAGACCAGCCTGCTCAACATGGTGAAACCCTGTCTCTACTAAAAATACAAAAATTAGCCGGGCGTGGTGGCACATGCCTATAATCCCAGCTATTGGGGAGGCTGAGGCAGGAGAAGTGCTTGAACCTGGGAGGCTGAGGTTGCAGTAAGGCGAGATCACGCTACTGCACTCCAGCCCAGGAGACAGAGTGAGAGAGATTCTATCTCAAAAAAAAGACAAAGAAAACCAATAGAGAAGAATCAATAAACCAAAGTAAATTCTTTGAAAAGATTAACAAAATTAACTGGGTGTGGTGGCTCATGCCTATAATTCCAGCAACTGTGGGAGGCCGAGGGCAGATCATTTGAGCTTAGGAGTTTGAGACTAGCCTGGGCAACATGATGAGACTCCATCTCTACAAAAAAATACAAAAAATTAGCTGGGTGTGGTGGTGTACACCTGTAGTCCCAGCTACTTAGGAGGCTGAGGTGGGAGAATCACTTGAGCCTGGGAGGTGGAGGCTGCAGTGAGCCGAGATTGCGCCACTGCACTCCAACCTGGGTGATAGAGGAAGACCCTGTCTCAAAAAAAAAAAAATAGATTAACAAAATTGACAAACCTTTAGCTAGACTGAAAGAAAAAAGAGGGAAGAAGACTCAAATTACTAAATCAGGAAAGAAAGACAGTACATTACTATCAATCTTACAGAATAACCCTTTCCTTTTTCCTAGCTATTCTGAAATGTGGTACCTTTGTTCTTCTTGAAGTTGTCAAGTTTATCCTCTAGACCTTCCACAGCTGACACAGAATGGCTTCTAGGCAATCCCCGCTTTAGTGATCTCTTTGAAGGGGAAAGCAAGTCCTGGTTGAAAAGATTTCTTCGTACTTTGGTCACTTCTGAAAGCATTAAAAAAAAAAAAAAAAGAAAAAGAAAAAGCCAAAAATTATCATCAATAAATGCCATATCTGAGAAAAGAAAGATAACCAAAACAGAGAAGCTCCTTAAGGAAACTACTCTACAGATTGCTATTGTCACATATGCTAATAAGGTTTCTTTAAATAGTATATTCCCATAATGCATTAAAAATATCTACTTTTGCAAATTTAAAAAAATTTTATATGTTATTTTGCATGAGATAGGGGGTACAATGTCATTCTTTTGCATGTGGATATCCAGTTGTCTCAGCATCATTTGTGCAAAAGACTATTCATTCTCCATCAAATTGTCTTGGTACCCTGAATATCAGTTGACCATAATAAATGCTAGTGCTAATTTCTTTTTTAAAGGCTAGATAGAATTCAGCAGTGAAAACTTCTACTCCTGGGCATTTCTTTGTGAGTGGTTTTTTGATAACTAATTCAAACATTTTACATGTTATAGATCTATTCTGATTTTCTATTTCTTCTTGAGTCTGTTTTTAGTAGTTTGTATCTTTCTAGGAGTTTGTCCATTTCATCTAAGTTATCCAATGTGTTGGTATACAGTGGTTTGTAGTATTCCATTACGAATTCAATTTAAATCTAACTTCAGGAACATGAGGAAGGCCCACACCACTTAGTAAGTTAGAAACTTTACTCATTGTAAAATTTTTTTTTTTTTGAGACGGAGTCTCGTTCTGTCGCCCAGGCTGGAGTGCAGTGGCCGGATCTCGGCTCACTGCAAGCTCCGCCTCCCGGGTTTATGCCATTCTCCTGCCTCAGCCTCCCCAGTAGCTGGGACTACAGGCGCCCGCCACCTTGCCCGGCTAGATTTTTGTATTTTTTAGTAGAGATGGGGTTTCACCGTGTTAGCCAGGATGGTCTCGATCTCCGGACCTCGTGATCCGCCCGTCTCGGCCTCCCAAAGTGCTGGGATTACAGGCTTGAGCCACCGCGCCCGGCCAAATGGAGATAATTCTTAAGTAAGAGGATGGCTAACAGAGGTCATGGTCCTTTTAATATAGCCCATGTTATGATTATTTTTCTCATTTTGGACCTTTTTGCTGCTGTGTATTCAGCTCAGTATTGAGTAGAGAACTGTTCTTTTCAGTTCTACAGATTTCTTTCTTCTTCTTCTGACTACTTTACTAAGCTGCGGGGACATTTTAAATTCTATTCTTGACTCCAAAGCATGAAAGTTCTGATCATCTAGACTCAAAGTTAGAAAAAATAGCTGAAAATCAAGAAGTACTTGGCAAATCTAGCCAGACGATACCTTAATCTTAAGATAGCCTGGTGGAAGTGGTTCAAAAATTCACCAAGGGTGAATTCTTCAAAGATTAATCATTTAAACCCAAACCAAATAATCTAGGATCCACAAACTGGGAGCAACTCTTGTGTTTACCCATCAATGACATAAAGGTTCATATTAAGGTTATTAAGGACATCAATAACACACACCAAAGTTTTAAAAATTGTTTCCCTATCTCCATTATAAGAGTTCCTGTTACCTAACTTAGGCTGTTGGTGAAATTGATTTATGACCTGAAAGCCAAATTTGGTTTGTTATTCTCTATTTTCCCAATGTTTTGAAAAGTTTAATATCTATAGAAAGTTTCAAATAATAATAAAATTAAACATATGCCCATCAATGAAGGTCACCAACTGACAACATTTGTTTTCTCCTTCCTTCTCTCTATAGGTACATTATTCCCCTAAACATTGGGGAGTAAGTTGCAAACATTGCAACTGTTCACTTCCTAAAGGTCAGCATGTATCTCCTAAAAACAAGGACATTCTCCTCCAAAACCCCAATGACATTATTACACTCAAAATATCTTTAACATTGATACAATATTATCTAGCATACATCGCTTCTTCAAATTTCCCTAGTTGTCTCAATAATATCCTTTCTAGTATTTTTTTCCCTAAATTTAAGAGCCAAGCAGAGATCATGGAATGCATTTAGCTGTCATGCTTAAACTCCATTCATCTAAAACAGTTTCACTGCCTCTTTTCTTTTTCCTTTCTTCCGGCTTTTATGATAATTTTTTTGTGTGTTTTTTTTTTTTGTTTTTTTAAAGATTTCAGACCAGTTATTTTGCAAAATACAGTATTTTGTGACTATTCCTAGGGGACTATGTCCATGGTATTTGGACATACTTTATTAGCCAACAATCATACAAAGCCTTAATTTACACCTGTAAGCAGCTGCTTAAATACATACAATAAAAATAAAGCTGTCATTCTAGTGAATAAATATATACACTGAGAAAACAGTATACCTTGCACTGTACCTTTCACTGGCTGGGAAGGCTGCTGAGGAGCAGGGTGAGAGTTCTCCTGAAACATGAGAAAATCCAGAAAGAAAATTTAAATAGGCATTCATTGAAATAAAAGAATAAAGATTTCACATGAACCCTTTGACTCTTGCAATTCATTTATAGGAATCCATAATAGAAATAATAAAATGTACCATAGAAATGTTCCACAAACACTGCTGCACTATATAGTAATAATACAAAATAAAAAACACTACACATGCCTACAAAGAGTGAAACAGTTAAATAAATTACATACCCATCCAATGCAGACATTACAAGAATAAGGAAGGAAGACCTCTCTATATATGGCTGAGCATCCCTAATCTGAAAATCCAATATGCTCCAAAATCCAAAACTTCCTGAGTGCCAACACGACACTCAAAGGAAACACTCATTGGAGCATTTTGGACTTCTGGATGTGGGATGCTAACCACTAAGTACACGTAATGCAATTGTTCCAAAATCCAAAAATATCTGAGATGGGAAACATTTCTGCTCCTAAGCATTTTGGGTAAGAGATACTCAACCTGTACTAACATAGAGATCTGTGATAGGGAAGAAAACGGAAAATATTAAGTATTCTAAGTTATATCATTTATATATATGTCTATAATGGATCTGCAGAAATCTTTGGTGTTATCGGTACATACAGAAAAGGGCCTGGAAATATACACAACAAACTATCATCAGTGATTACTTCTGATGAATGGATGGAGAAGGAACACCCTAACTTTTAACTTTATATGTTTTAACTTTTTAATGATAATCATGTATACCTTTTTACCTAAGAAGGGAAAAGCCATATACATTAATTAGAGGGTGGCTATACTCTCAGAAACATTTCTTTATCAGACTGCTATTTACTTGCTATTACAGTAGAAGATTCAAGAGTCTAAACCCTAGATGCATCAAAACAAGGAAATTTTTTTTTAAAGATTTTTTGTTTTTTTCAATTCATCGTAATAATTGAAGAAGCCACCACATATGGGCAGAAACTTAAAAAATGGTCTCAGTGATATAACCAAGGTCTTGCTGACAAGAAATGAGATGTGATCATTCTATTTATATTGATTAATAACTTTTAAAGAGAGAAACTATAATTGCAAAAATATGTCATACATCCGGCCAGGCACAGTGGCTCATGCCTGTAATCCCAGCACTTTGGGAGGTCGAGGTGGGCAGATCACGAGGTGAGGAGATCGAGACCATCCTGGCTAACACGGTGAAATCTCATCTCTACTAAAAAATACAAAAAATTAGCCAGGCGTGGTGGTGCACGCCTGTAGTCCCAGCTAATTGGGAGGCTGAGGCAGGAGAATGGCATAAACCTGGGAGCGGAGCTTGCAGTGAGCTGAGATTGTGCCACTGCACTCCAGCCTGGGCGACAGAGGGAGATTATCTCAAAAAAAAAAAAAAAAAAAGTCATACATCCAATTTCCTATCCAGGGAAGTAAACTACAGCGTACAGACCAAATCTGGACCACCTCTTATTTTTGAAAATAAAGTTTTTACTGAAACACAGTCATGCTCATTTCTTTCCCTAATGCCTGTGGCTGCTTTCCCACTACAGCAGAAGAACTGAATAGATATTGCAGAGACGTATGGCCTGCAAAGGCTAAAACATCTACTCTCTGGCCCTTTACAGAGAAAGTTTATCAACCCTTGTTAATCCATGTAATTGAATGAAAAACTAGGAGAGTATGTCCTGGAGGTATTAGGGCAGGATCAAACTTCTTTTTTTTAAATCATTGTGTTCTTATGGAGTTAAGATGCATAAAAGAAATTAATATACATTAATGTAATTAATACTACATATCTACACTTAAGTTTTAAGTTCACTGCTTCCCGAGTTAACTATATTGATCCTTCGGAGAACTGAGATTTATTCTTTTAAAAATGTAATATCTGGTCCTTTCAGTTCAACAACTGTCACTTATCTATGGTACCAACTTTGACATGAAAAAACGTTACTAACCACAATCAAATCCTGACTTCAAAATTTTTTTTTTTTGATAGAGTCTCTCTCTGTAACCCAGGCTGGAGTGCAGTGGCTTGATCATAGCTCACTGCAGCTTCAAACTCCCAGACTCAAGCGATCCTCCAACCTCAGCCTCCTGAGTGGCTGGGACTACAGGAGTGTGCCACTATACCTAATTTTTTAATTTTTTGTGGAGACAAGGTCTCACTATGTTGCCTAGGCTGGTCTCCAACTCCTGGGCTCAAGTGATTCCTCCTGCGTTGGCCTCCCAAAGTTCTGGGATTATAGGCACGAACCACTGTGCCCAGTCGTAATTCTGATCTTAGAGAAGAAAACTATCTTGTGCAATCTAAAACAAAAGTCTTGAAGTGTGCTAGAAAGATCTGCAAATCATTGTAAAATCTAGTGAGAATGAAGGCCTGGCAACTTTCGGCCATTCAGTTTTGAATTTTCCAATCTTCAATGAGGATTGTGAGATATGTAAGATTTGCATTTTATTCACAGTTAAAGTTTAAGAAAATGAACACCATTAACCCGTTAAAAGAAATCCCACCTCCAATTCCAAAGGATAGCTACAAATATCTAGAAACACAACAAACCACTATTATAATAATTAATGCTTCTAAAGATAGTTCTCATTGAATTTTAACTCTTCTCAGATAGTTCGTGCAGTTGAAAAGTTTCATTGTATTTTTAGTCTCCCTTTTTTCCTTAGCAAGACATTAATTCTACTCAGTAAACAGATTCCAGATAGGTTTATTTTTTTTTCAACCAAGAAAAACCTCAAATCCTTATATCAACTGCCACGAAAAAAACAACAATAGTACCCTGTTATCTGTGATTTCACTTTCCACGGTTTCAGTTTCCCATAGTCAACCATGGCCCCAAAATGGGTGAATATAGTACAATTAAGATATTTTGAGAGGGAGACCACATTCACATAACTTTTATTATATTATACTGTTATAATTGTTCTATTTTATTATTGTTGTTGTTAATCTCTTACTGTGCCTAATTTATAAATTGAACTTATGCATGCATAGGAAAAAACAGTACTATATATAGGGTTCAGTACTACCTGTGGTTTCAGGCATCCACTGGGGGTCTTGGAACATATCTTCTGCAGATAAGGGGGGACTACTCTACCTCCTGGCTCCATGACCGTCATCATCTTCTTTTTCAAAAAACTTGTTATTCATTCATTCATTCATTCATTCATTCACTTAAAAGAGATGAAGTCTTGCTCCGTCACCCAGGCTGCAGTGCAGTGACACGATCATAGTTCATTGCAGCCTTGACCTCCTGGGCTCAAGCGATCTCCCTGCTTCAGACTCCTGAATAGCTGGGCCTATAGGCATGTGCCACCATGCCTGGCTAATTTTTTTTAATTTTATTTTTTGTAGAGACAAGGTCTCGCTATGTTGTCCAGGCTGGTCTCAAACTCTTGGTGTCAAAGTATCCTCCCTCCTCTGACTCCCAAAGTGCTGGGATTATAGGTGTGAGCCCCTGTGCCTGGCCTAAATTTGTTATTGAAGTAAAACATAACATATTGAAAAGCACCTTCTGGTATGCAACCAAAGTCCTATATATTCTCTTCCAGCGACCGCTTTGCTTATTTTGGTTATTGTTTTATGAGTTTTCTTATCTACATTGAAGATTTTGAATTAATTCATTCCTAACATTTACTCGCTGTTTTTCCTCACATTACCTCTAACTATCACACTCTTCAGTAAAACTGTTAATCTCTTAACAAGTTTATATTTTCTTATTCCTTGGATTATAGCTTTACACACATTCATAAAAATATTTAATATTATTTCTGTATCCTCCAAAGTTCATTTTCCTAAAAGTAGGGACACTGCCTTTTTATTCTTATTGTGTCATCTCAAACTGGAAGGATTACTTACCTTTTTCGTAGCTCTCTTTGACACTTTAGGAATTTCAATTTGTCGAAGATTCTGTGAAACCTCAGCAATGCTTTTATGTCTTATTAATGCATTTTTCCTTTTAAAAATAGAAACAGTCAATACATCTAGATAGAGATTATATATGGTTAAATTCAAATGGAACTAGAGTCTAAGTGAAATAAAATATGGTTTAAATAAAAGCCAGTTATCTTAAGGTTGTTCTGGATTTATAATAAAACAAGTCACCCCAGAATTTTCAAAAGTAACAAATTCAACTAGTTATGAACAATGAAAAGCATCAAGGGAAATTTAAAAAGCTGAAACTCTAAGCTTATTTCATAAAAGGCCTAGTTCCTGGAGACCTTCTGTGGACAGTAAAGAAGGCTTTGTGAAATACGAAATAAACACTATACAGTCACGCAATGTTTCCTTAAATGACGAACTGCATATAGGACAAAGGTCCCATAGGTTATAATGGAGCCTATACAGAAACCTAATATATGACACTTGATATTGGCATTACAGATCAAGTAGGGGAAATGACTGCTCTTCAGTAACAATGCTGGAACATTAGCTTTTCCATACGAAAAAACATATACTATCTAGGTTTTGGTAGGCACACTCTGATGTCAGTACAACGAAAATTGCCTAACAATGCATTTATCAGGATGTATCCCTGTTGTTAAGCAAAACATGACTATGTATTTCCTAGATAATATAAAGATTGTCAGATGCTCCTATTATGAGCTCTAATAGTTGGCTTCTATATAGTTGGTCAGACATAAGGGCAGCTATTAGTTCAACAAATTATATGGACAAAGATGACTGGACTGTGGTTGAAACACATCTTTTATCAGAACTATAACAGTGCAAATAATTCCTTTGATTCTTTGAGCTCCTACCTTCTCTTCTTGGCTGATCTGGTACGAAGTTCCTCCAGTTCATCAGATTCAGGGCTGCCTGACACTGATCTACGAGCACTTGACAAAAAAGGCACAGAAAGAAGTGGTGATTTGTTCTCTTGTGTCATGGAGTCGTCACTGAAAAAATCTGTAGGAAGGACACCAGCCAGCTTCTGAGGAATCACAAACCCTAGGCTGTTGTAAAGATTTCCAAGTGTCTTTGGGATAGAGTCAATATACCTGTGGAATAGATTGATTGAATATGGAACAGAGTTACCATCTTACCCTCTCTATTCCCTCCCTCACACAGCCTAAGAAGTAGTCCTTACAACTCCAAAATTCAGAGACAACACCATATGTAGGTATTGACAAAACAATTTTAAAGTTAAGTTAGTAATCATCAAACTTACAATCTCAAAATGTCCTCCAGAAACTCAGCTAGGTATGCTGAATCCTCAGTTAAACACACCATGCGCAGCAAATCTGTCACCTGAAGGAGATTTTAGAACATTATTAGATAGATGCCCTCTGCAGGGAAGCTGAAAGCATCTAGGGCTTATTTCAATGGCACGAAGCTATATACTTGCCTCCTCCACTACTTGTTCCATATCATCTGTACTTTCATTTATTGAAGGGCATTGTAGACACATCTCCAAACGAAGAAATACCTGAAGCTGGCACCTTGAGAGAAAAAAAAACTTGGTCATATCTACTTTGGATATCACTAAACGAAAAGCTCCTTCCTTAAGCATAGATCTATTTATATAGGAAACAACAATCAAAAAGGAGAAAAGCCAGTGCCTTTTCTAAAAACTGATATAGTTATTAGATAAACAGGTGATTCAAGCTGCATATTATAACATCAAAAAGAATTGGCTACAAAAGCATCTTCATGCAATTGGTAATCTTTTTTTTTTTCTTTTTTTCTGTGACAGGGTCTTGCTCTGTTGCCCAGGCTAGAGTGCAGTACTGGCATCATAGCTCACAGTAGTCTTGAACTCCTGGGCTCAAACAATCCTCCAGCTTTAGTCTCCTAAGTAGCTAGGGCTACAGGTATACACCACCATGCTCACCTAATTAAAAATTTTTTTTTGGTACAGGTCTCACTATATTGCCCAGGATGGCCTCAAATTCCTGGCTTCAAGCAATCCTCTTGCTTTGGCTTCCCAAGGTGCTAGGTTTACAGGCATAAGCCACCGTGTCACAATCTATTTTAAACTGATACAAGCTAATCTTACAGCTTTGTTTTGGAGAGATGATTTTTAAAAAACGGTAGTTACTTACTCTCTAACTTTGTCTTCCTTATCCAGTTTTTTTCCTAGATTCTGTCGAAGACTTTTGCTAGTTTTTAAGAGATTACTTTTTACTTGATTCAGGCAGTTCACCTAAAAATACAAAATTATTACATAGGAGAATAGTGTTACTTGTTATTATTTCTAATTTCTTTCACAGTTGACTAAAGCCCTAAGAAGGGAAATACATTCCCTTATAAACTTCTCTATTCTTTCATTTGAATGAAAAAGTGACATGAATCTTCTTCTATCTTTAAAAAGAACATGGTAAAAAAGTTCTTTTGAGAGCAAGCGGGCATGGATAAAACAAGCCTGCCCTAAATAAAGTGTCTTAAAAGAAATGTTCCACAAAGCAGTGATTAAGAAACCTAAGTATTATAAACAAATCCTCCTGTTTGCTTTAGAGAAGGAGCTCTGTGGTGGCCACTGAACATGAATAAAACAACAACACGGTCTAAAATAGTGGTTTGCAACACTCCCAGTGCCTAAAATTATTCAGGGGGCTTTTTAAAAGTACCAACCCCAGATATCTGTTTCAGCTTGTCTGGAGAGAGCAAGGCATCTATATCTATCTATATTCTATATATTTTATTTATTTATTTATTTTATTATTATTATTTTTTTGATGGAGTCTCGCCCTGTCGCCCAGGCTGGAGTGCAATGGCACGATCTTGTCACACTGCAACCTCCACCTCCCAGGTTAAAACGATTCTCCTGCCTCAGCCTCCCAAGTAGCTGGGATTACAGGTGCCTACCACCCCATCCAGGTAATTTTTGTATTTTTAGTAGAGAAGGGGTTTCACCACGTTGGCCAGGCTGGTGTCAAACTCCCGACCTCGTGATCTGCCCATGCTGGCCTACCAAAGTGCTGGGATTACAGGCGTGAGCCACTGTGGCCAGTCAGCATACACATATTTTTTAAATGTTGTAGGTGATTCTAAAGTATAGCCAGGGTTAAAAACCACTGGCTTAATCATGCAGCTAACATACAGCTCACATGAGGAAAGGCTTTTCGTTAGGAGAGAATTATATGTAATTATCCCCGCTCACCCCATCTCTTTGATTTTTGCCTTACCAGTTCACCATATCCACCTTCTGAGATCTGGAATTGTACTTACTGCCTTACTCATCTTACCATTTTTGAATCACGCATGGCATAACAGACATTTTGCAACACATTAACCAAATCCACCAATAACCAACCAACCACTACATCTATGACAAACAATATCCGGATTCTTTTACTTCTAATTCTTTGGTGCCTTTTGATTTTAGGAACATTTTAATGGTTGAGATCATGTTTCGAGCACATGCATTCAACATGATTTCTCCTGTGGTCACAGTCTTTTGGTAATTTTCACGTATATATGATAGTAGCTCTTCCTCGGTTTTAAAATCTGTGAAAAAAATAACATAAAATGGATTAATCACATCTTGCTCAAGTCCTTGTATTATTTAGGCCAGTAGTTATCCACTGGGGAAAACACTTCCTTACAGGGAACATTTGGCTATGTCTGGATTGTCAAGACTGATGGCAGTGGGGGCGAGGGTGGCTGCTGGCATCTAGTATGTAGAAGCCAGGGATGCTGCTAAACATCCTACAACGCATAGGACAGCCCCACAACAAAGAATTATCTGCTCTAAAATGTCAATAGTCCAGAGATTGAGAAAGTACAAAGACAACTGATTAACTTAATTTAATTTTATTTTATTTGAGACAAGGTCTCACTCTGTCACCCAGGCTGGAGTGCAATGACACTATCTCGGCTCACTACAACTTCCGCCTCCCAAGCAGGCTCAAGTGATCTTCCCACCTCAGCCTCTAGAGTAGGTGGGACCACAAGCATGTGCCATCACACCTAGCTAATTTTCTGTATTTTTGGTAAAGACAGGGTTTCACCATGTTGCCCAGGCTGGTCTTGAACTCCTGAACTCAAGCCATCTGCCCGCCTTGGCCTCCCAAAGTGCTGGGATTACAGGCATGAGCCACCATGCCCAGCCAAGTGATTAATTTTAAGGCTCTGTATACCAAGTGTAGTGTTAAAAATTTAAAGGTAGGAGGCCAGGCGCGGTGGCTCATGCCTGTAATCCCAGCAGTTTGGGAGGCCGAGGCAGGCGAATTACCTGAGGTCAGGAGTTCAAGCCCTGTCTGGCCAATATGGTGAAACCCCTTCTCTACTAAAAATACCAAAAATTACCCGGGTGTAGTGGTGTGCGCCTATAATCCCAGCTACTCAGGAGGCTGAGACAGGAGAATCCCTTGAACCTGGGAGGCAGAGGTTGCAGTGAGCCGAGATTGCACCATTGCATTCCAGCCTGGGCAACAAGAACGAAACTCCATCTCAAAACAAACAAACAAACAAACAAACAAACAAACAAAAAATTTAAAAGTAGGAAGAAATGAAACTGTCTTTGGTGATATGACATGATTAGAAAATCTGAAAGAACAAACAACAAAACTCCTGGAACTAACAAGTGATTATAGCAAATTTGCAGGATACAAGATTAATACATAAAAGTCCATTGCTTTCCCATATACCAGCAATATACAAGCAGAATTTAAAATTAAAAACACATTACCATTTAAATTAGCACCCCCCTAAATATGAAATACCCAGGTATTAAATCTTAACAAAATTTGTATAAGGTCTACATAGGGAAAACCACAAAATTCTGTGAACGAAATCAAAGAACTAAATAAGTGGAGAGATATTCCATATTCACAGCAAGAAAGACTCAATACTGTCAAGATTTCGGATTCCCAATTTGATTTATAGATTCTATGCAATCCCTATCAAATTAGTTATTTTCTGCATATTGACAAACTGATTCTAAAGTTTATATGAAGAGGTGAAAGATCCAGAATAACTAACTCAATATTGAAGGAGAAAAACAAAGTTTGAGGACTGATAGTACCAAACTTCAGGACTTACTATAAAGCTACAGTAATCAAGACAGTTTGTGTGGTATTAGCAAAAGAATAGAGAGATCAATATAACAGGAGAGCCTGGAAATAGACCTACATAAATATAGTAAACTGATTTTTTTTTTTTTTTTTGGAGACAGAGTCTTGCTCCGTCACCCAGGCTGGAGTGCAGGGGCACAATCTCAGCTCACTGCGACCTCTGTCTCCTGGGATCAAGCAATTCTCATGCCTCAGTAACCCCAAGTAGCTGGGACTATAGGCGCCTGCCACCATGCCTGGCTGATTTTTGTATTTTTAGTAGAGACGGGGTTTCACCATGTTGGCCAGGCTAATCTCAAACTCCTGACCTTAGGTGATCTGCCCCTCTTGGCCTCCCAAAGTGCTGGGATTACAAGCATGAGTCACTGCACCTGGCCTCAACTGATCTTTGACAAAGGAGCAAAGACAATATAATAGTGGAAGACTAATACAATCATCTTAGTAATAGATAAAAGCAGCAGAAAAAAATTACTAAAAATGTTGAATATTCAAACATTAATAAATTTGATGTACGGACGTGTATAAAACCAGATATTCAACAACTAGAGAATACACATTATTTTCAAGTGTACATAGAATATTAACAAAACTTGACCACACATTAGGTCAGTTTCAGCAAATATTAAAGAATCAATCTTACCACATTGAGCACAGTCCAAAAATTTCAAAGCTAATTATAAAACACTCCCTAATATTATGGATGTCAGAAAATACTTATAAGTAAGTATCAATGAAAATAGAAAATAGCAAATATATAATGCAGTTAGTTAGTTATACTTAAAGAGAAAATGTACAGACTTTAGACTTAAGTGATTATTTTTGTAAAGCAGATAAATTAAAAACGATTAACTAGCTAAGGGTCCAACACATTAAGTACTATGAGAGAGTAAACCCCAAAAATAAAGGCAGAAAGGTAATCATAAAGAACAGAAATGAATAGACAATGCAACAGCAGCAATCAACAGAAACAAAAGATGGTTCTTTGAAAAGCCAAATAATGCCGGGCACGGTGGCTCACACTTATAATCCCAGCACTTTAGGAGGCCGAGGCCGGCTGATCACCTGTTAGGAGTTCGAGACCAGCCTGACCAATATGATAAAACCCCATCTCTTCTAAAAATACAAAAATTAGCTGGGTGTGGTGGCATGCTCCTGTAATCCCAGCTACTAGGGAGGCTGAGACAGGAGAATCACTTGAACCCAGGAGGAAGAGGTTGCAGTGAGCCAAGATCGTGCCATTGCACTCCAGCCTGGGCAAAAAGAGCAAAACTCTGTCTCAAAAAACAAAAAAAAGAAAAGTGAAATAAAACAAAATTCTATAGCAAGATTGAGCAATTAGAGAGAGACAGAAGGCATAAATATTAGACATAAAATAGCAGGAATTCAAAATACTATTAAAAGTAAGGTCTAATTTGTTTCCATAAAGGTATCTAGTTGTTCCAGCATCATTTATTGAAAAGATTATCTCTTTCTCACGGAAGTACTGGGGCATCTTTGTCAAAAATCATTTGCCCACTATTGTGCAGGTCTATTTCTGGACAAAATCTAGTCCAGAAATTAAGTTCCCACCACACTGTCTTCAGTACTGTTGTTTCTGCCTTCCCTTGCATGTATCAATCACATTTCACACACTTTTACTAGCCCACTAAAGGTGTTCTGTCTCATTCAAACTGATTATCATCTATGGCTCTCACATTCCACAGGAAAAAAAAAAAAAAAAAAAAAAACTTACACCCCAAAATTTTCTTTCTTTCTTTTTTTTTTCTTTTGAGACAGAGTCTTGCTCTGTCTCTCAGGCTGGAGTGCAGTGGTGCAATCTCGGCTCACCACAACCTCTGCCTCCCAGGTTCAAGCGATTTGCTTGCCTCAGCCTTCCGAGTAGCTGGGACTACAGGTGCGCACCACCACGCCTGGCTAATTTTTGTATTTCCAGTAGAGATGGAGTTTCACCAAATTGGCCAGGCTGGTCTCGAATTCCTGACCTTGTGATCTGCCCGCCTCAGCCTCCCAAAGTGCTGGGATTACAGGCGTGAGCCATTGTGCCCAGCCCACTCCAGAATTTTCAAAAGAACTCAGAGATGACATCAAAACACAGCACAATTCAATTTATTATTTTTTTAAAAAGGAAAGAAAAAAATAGGAAAATAGAAGCTGCTGGATTAAATTATTCCCACCTTTGAAAGATGTCAATAACCTAGCCCTAGATTACTCATAAACCCTTTTTCTTCTCCCTTTATTCACAAATGTAAAACTTCTTTAACCATTTGTCCTATGCCCAAGCCATAGGCCTTCTTCTTTGTAACTTTGCTTATGCTAATTCTCCACCTGGAATGCTCTTTTATCTTTCTGTCTTCTAACTCTGCCCATTCTTGGAAGTCTAGCTTGGACTCCAGTGGTTCCTAGAAGCCTCCACAGCTTATCCAGCCCTTATCTTCCCTGTCTGAACTCCTAGTCTAGACTTTACTTCCCAAATGGGCTTGTATTTTCTGTTTTAGACTTTTGGCTCTCTTATTAGTTCTATTAGTTCATTTTATATATATATACACACACACACACATACACACACACACACACATATATACACATATATATGTATATTTGTTTATTAGTTCATTTGTTTTATCTTTGTAGCTAGATCATAAATCTAAGAATAGGACATTATCTTATTATTTACTGTATTCACCATAACACCTTTTTGGGCATGTAGCAGATAGTCAATAAACTAAGGGTATGATTAAAATTTATTTTTAAAAAAGAAGGTATAAAAGAGTAAATTATAGACTAAGAGGAATACCTTTAGGTTTAGAACTTCTTAGTGTTCTTCCTCTATCTTCCAATTTATCTACTGTTCTCCCACTGGGTATCTTTTGGGTTCCCTTCTCCCCAGCCACATCTGGACTGCCATCTGGATGTAACTTCTGGGCCTTCACATTGAGCCTTGCAACATTCAACATCTTTAAGGAACGGCACATGGTATTCATCTTCTGTCTCACTGGAGTACGAGGGACACCTCCTACCAAAACATCAGAGGAGGGAAAGTAAATTGCCTTCCACTTCTGTGGAATCAAGAACTACTTTAATTCAGATTACTGTGAAAGAATATCAAAATGAAGCATATCCCTCCAGAATGATTTGAATTAGGAAATACTTGCATCTCTTTCTGCCCACACACAGAGTAGAAAGAGAACCTTTCTTTTAACCAAAGTTTAGGAACTAAACATCTCTATGTGATTGGATTGGAACTAAACATCTCAATGGATGGTTTTCCCATAAGGCAAATGCCAGACTTATTTTGTTGTTACCCAATGGCCACCAAAAATGGTGACGAAACTTTTCTGAATGACAATTTAGCAATCTACATAAAGAGCCAGTTTTCATACCCTGACACAGTAACTGGTTCCTGGAAACTGCTAAGGTAATTACTTAAAAAACAAATTATATGCATAATGTATACTACAGTATTATTTATAATGATGAAAACTGAAAGCAATCTAAATGTTCAACATGAGAATTTTGTAAATTTAGTTAATGAGGTGGAATAGTATCTAAAAAGGCAAGGTAGCAAAAGAAAAAATACTTATAAGCAGAACACAAAGTTACATTTGAATTTCTATCATAATTAAAAATGAAGATGGTTTATTCGTTAGATAAGACTGGGTGATTTTTTAAAAATCACTATTGAACTAATGTAATTATTTTAAAATTTAATTATAAAAATTTGCCCTTCTTTATTTAGTTACCATTTCAACCTCATTTCAGGAAATGCCAATCTTTTAAAATGTAGTCTCAAAAAACAATGCCTTAAGAAACAGCCCTTCTAGGTGCATACGTTTCTTTTTGCTGTCTTCTTGATGAGTTATGGTGGATTCTTCACGAGATTTTCTCTGGTAGAGCTCGGCAAGGCAATGTGTTAATTCACCTTCAGTTTTGGAAGACTCTTCCTTATTAGCTGAGGCAGCCTGTAATGACCTATAAAGTAAAGATGTCTACAATAAAACCAAAATTCTAATTTTGCAAAATGCTTTAGAAATAAACAACACTGAAATACCCACTATCCTCTAAAAAGCTAACCAAAAGATGTCCCCACAAGATGCCTTCAAAAATATATTTTCTTAGGAGAGAAAATGTCTCTCCTCTCATTTTTGATTTGAACGAATGCAGGAACCAAAGCTGTCTTGTTCACAAAACCATTAACTATTACATATAATATTGACTTTTATTAATAGGATTGTTCATGAATTAGGGTACAAGTCTAATTATGGCAACTGTTTCACTTCAGGCTTCCATAGTTATTTTTTACTCAGTTTCCATATATCAAAGTAAAAAATGATGTTAATACATTGTAGTAAGTATTGCAATGACTTCGAATAATTCTTTCACATTGTAATAAACTAATTTGGGATTGATGAGAAGAGGAGGAAGTAGGGCAGGCAGGAGGGGTGATTAGTTATTAAATGCTTTTCCACCTAGAGCTAAATATGTCATTAATGAAATTATGAAAATGGCACAACATTCAAAATGTGTTATTTGTATTTTAATACCTTCCATTATCTGATATATCTGATTAAAAAGTGGAAGAAAGTTATGGTGACATTAGCTGAACAGATATTACAGGGTGGAATACATGCTGGGTCTATCGGTTTCATCCATACAGTCAGTATGAAGCAGGTTAATCCTCCCTAAGTGGGCTGGTGCTCTGTCGCCCATCTTGGAGTGCAGTGGCACAATCTTGGCTCGCTGCAACCTCCACCTCCTGGATTCAAGTGAATCTTGTGCCTCAGCCTCCCAAGTAGCTGGAATTACAGACATGTGGCACCATGCCGGGCTAATTTTTTTGTATTTTTAGTAGAGACGGGGTTTCACCATGTTGGTCAGGCTGGTCTTGAACCTCAGGCCTCAAATGTCCGCTGGCCTTGGCTTCCCAAAGTACTGGGGTTGCAGGTGTGAGCCACCATGCTGGGCCTGGATTTTCTATAAAGACAATCATACTATCTTCAAACACTTCAATATTTACACCTCATAACAATACTTAGAGATAATTAAAAAAAAAAACCTTGGGCCACATTTGTACATTAAAAACTACAAAACACTGAGGGAGATTAAAGAGAGACCTAAATAAATGGATAGCTGCACCATGTTCATGGATCGGATGACTCAACATTGTTAAGATGTCAGTTCTTTCCAGATTTATCTACGATTCAATGCACTCCTAGAGTTTCAACAGACTTGTGTGTGTGTGGAAACTGACAAGCTGGTTCTGAAGTTTATATGAAAATGCAAAGCATCTAAAATGCCAAAAAAAAAAATTCTAAAAAAACAAAACCAAAGTTTAGAGGACTTATACTACCTAATTTAGTGACTGGTGCTATAAAGCTACAGTATATGGTATTGCTATAATGCAATATTGAAGATAATGTGGTATTAACATAGTTTCTGGACTGTATTCTGTCTAGAAATCAATCTGCACAAAGGTGGCCAGTTGATTTTTGATAAGGTGCCATGGTAATTAGTGGGAAAAGATAGTCTTTTAGCAAATGGTGTTGGAACAATTGAATGGGTATCCATGTGGAGAAAATAAATGTCAACCATACATCTTAATAATAGGTTGAATTTCTGCCATATCGTTTACATTTCTAATATTGTTTGTCTTTTAATTGCTTGATCTTGCTATAGATTATTTTATTTGGCTTTTCAAAGAACCATCTTTTGTTTCTCTTGATCACTTACATTTATTTGTTTTCTATTTAATTGATTTCTGTTCTTATCTTCATTGCTTTCCTTCTTTTGTAGGGTGGAGGTTACTCTCTTGTTTATTTCTCATGTTGGATTCTTAGTAATTGGTTATAACTTTTTTCTTTACAAAAATAGTCTGCAAATAGTTCTTTAAGTATAAATTCAGCTGCATTATTCAAATTTGCTGTTTTCTATTTACGTTGATACTTAGTTATAAATATTTTCTCACTTCCATAATATAAGGGAGTATTTTTATTTAACTTGATGGATTACTTTGGTAAATTTTAAAGAATTTTTAGCATGTATATGTTTATATATTGTTAACATATTATCTAACATACTCTCACAATATATACTAAGTATGAGAGTATTTTATTTTTGTAATTAGTTTTTAATATTATTAGACTGTACTCAGAGAATGTGGCCTGTTAAGGAACAAATGCAGATAACTGAACATTGATTTTAATAATTAATACTCAGAGATATAAAAAAGTTTTACCCAAATGACTCCATCAAATTGGAACTGGCACCACTGATGTTACAGAAAGGAAACCAATTTTCCACAACAGCTGGACTCCAGGGAGTGGTGTGGCCAAGTTCCTGCTGGGCCCACTCTGGAACAGGAGAAGCTATTGTAGCAAAGGAACAGAGGCAGGAGAGGAAACCGCATGAGAACCAAAGCAGAGAATTCTAAGCACTTGCTCTTCCCCTGGACTGACTGCATCCCTCCAAAGGACATACAAAGTGCATGGTTAACATTTGTTCTCCAGCACCACAAACTGCTACAGACCTACATGGTAAATAAAAAATGCTACTGAAAAACGTACAGACACAATTTAAAATCTTTTGTTATTACTGGCTATAATCCTCTCATCTTATTTCTGAAATGTTCCTCTAACCAGGTTAAAAATATATATTGTTCTTCTATTTATTTATTTATTTTTTTGAAACAGAGTTTCACTCTTGCCCAGGCTGGAGTGCAATGGCATGATCTCGGCTCACAAGCCGCAACCTCCGCCTCCTGGGTTCAGGCAATTCTCCTGCCTTAGCCTCCTGAGTAGCTGGGATTACAGACATGTGCCACCAAACCCAGCTAATTTTGTATTTTTAGTAAAGACGGGGTTTCTCCATGTTGGTCAGGTTGGTCTCAAACTCCTGACCTCAGGTGATCCGCCTGCCTTGACCTCCCAAAGTGCTAGAATTATAGGCCTGAGCCACCGCGCCTAGTCCTGTTCTTAAAAATAGCTGTGTACAGTTGGGCACAGTGGCTCACGCCTGTAATCCCAGCACTTTGGGAGGCCGAGGTGGGTGGATCACCTGAGGTCAGGCGTTTGAGACCAGCTTGGCCAACATGGCAAAGCCCCGTCTCTACTAAAAGTACAAAAATTAGCCGGGCGTGGTGGTGGTGCCTGTATTCCCAGCTATTCGGGAGGCTGAGGCAGGAGAAGCTTGAACCCGGGAGGTGGAGGTTGCGGTGAGCCAAGATCACGCCACTGCACTCCAGCCTGGGCAAAGAGCGAGACTCAGTCTAAAAAAAAAAAAAAAAAAAAATGGCTTTGTACAAGAATAAATATACAGTAACAAAACTGCAGAATATCACAATTCTGCTGCACTGAGTAGGTAAATTGGAAATAGGAAGATATGGCTCTGTGTTGGAGAATATAAGGGTAGAAGGCTCTCTTAAAATAAGCCTGATGGAGGAGGTGGTTGGGGGAACAGTAACAGAAATTTCAGTGAACTCTGTAATTCTGAGAGGTCCATCTAAGACCCCAGACAAATGAAATGTTAGACATTAATGAAGTCTTGGGGAAAAAAACCCAAATACTTAAAATGCATTCCAACTTATTGAGACAACCAAGTTTTAGGCCTTCTTTCAGTGAGAGAATTCAGAGATAAATACAATGCCTACTTCCAAAGGAGCTCCCAGTATAGGAAGAGTAGGTCCACTCTTGTGAAGTCATGGAGATATGCATAAATGTTAGCACATGCTAACTCTGTCTAGATGGGCAAGGAAGGTCTCATGGAGAACGCAGTATTTGGGCTAGGTTCTAATGCAGGAATAGGCTCTCACCCAGATGGAGCACGGTGGGGAGACTGGACAATAAGCCGGCACACTGATTTATAACCTGGAAGAAACTGTGGGCCATGCTACAGCAGAGTACTGGTAAAATACTGCAGTTCTTCCTTTACCAAATTCCAAAATACAGTTTTCTGAGCTGCTTCCAAGGCTATATACATAGTTAAGATACAGTCTGTTCTACAATACAAAACTTTCTACAAATAGCCTACACACAATTGATAAGTAAGGTAGTGACATTAGTACAAAGTATTATGTTGCTTTGGTTATGTGATCATTCCTAATGTGCTATATTTTATACCACCAAGTAGCAGCAGCTGAATTCAAAGTGCACAAACACAACTAAATACAAACAGCCAGAGGAGCACAGTGCTGTAAACTACGTCCTTTCTTTTTTTTTTTTTTGAGACGGAGTCTCACTGTCGCCCAGGCTGGAGTGCAGTGGTGTGATCTTGGCTCACTGCAAGCTCCGCCTCCTGGGTTCACGCCATTCTCCTGCCTCAGCCTCCAGAGTAGCGGGACTCCAGGTGCCCGCCCCCACGCCCGGCTAATTTTTTGTATTTTTAGTAGAGACGGGGTTTCACCATGTTAGCCAGGATGGTCTCAATCTCCTGACCTCGTGATCCACCCGCCTCAGCCTCCCAAAGTGCTGGGATTATAGGCACCAGCCACCGTGCCCGGCCGACTATGCCCTTTCAACGCGTATTCTTCTCCTTGGCTGTTTGGCCACATGCACTTTCGTGGAAGTGCTTATGATGTAGTTCCCTATCATTGTCATTGGCCCCTGTCTCCATAATACCACAGCCTCAACCCTTCCATCATGCCATCTTCACCTTTCTTTTAAGGGATAAGGTATATTTGTTATGGAGTTTACTTATTATGAATTTAATGTGTCTTTTAATCAAACTATAATTTTTACTAGGATTGCACTTTTTTTTTTTTTTAATTGAGACAAGGTCTTGCTATGTTGCCTGGCTGGTCTTGGACTCCTGGGCTCAAGCAATCTTCCTGCTTCAGTCTCCCGAGGAGCTGGGATTACAGGCATGTGTCCCCACACCCAGGATTGCCTTAGTTTTTATCAATACCAAAGATTTTGAGAAGTCTGCCCCAACTGTAGTTTTCCCAAAGCTATTATTTTTAGTGTAAGATTTTGTAGAATTTTTTAAACAAGCAAAAGAAACTTCACATCACATGACAGCATAAATGCCTATAATTGCATCTGCTGTTATATTACAAAATTCAGACAAGGGCAGTAAAGGTCTGTGAGAATAAATATGACATGATAGTTTCTTCTCAAGTCATTGTATGCTGGATTATGGCAGAAAGGCTAGACATACCTGCCTCAGGCCTCCAAGTCTCAAGCCTCCCTATGCATGGAGAGAGAGTACCCCTCACAGAGCTACCTGCACCTCTTCCAGCAAATGCCAAGCAGGAGCCCCACACTAGAAACAAGGCCACCCTCCACTGGCCTCCCAGGCAGGGCTTTGGAGGGAGCCCTAGGCCCTTGGAGTTAGATGCCCTCCTTGCAGTCTCCACGCCTACATGGGCAGGAGTGTGGGTGGGCCACCCACCCTTCTTACCCTCCAAACTCACAGGTTCAGCACCATTAGCTGCATTGAAACCACCAGGAATTAATCTCATGATCCCCTTGATAGCTGCTTTTTCCCATCATAGGAAGCCCTAGACCCCCAGGTCACTCCAGTCTGCCCACTGGAATCGCCTCACTGCTCCTTCCGTCTCCCATCCTGTCACCGTGGCCCAGCCCTTCCACACATAAAATCCTCCCACCCTGCCCTCTGGAACTCACTGACCCTCATCAGCAAAATCCCCTATATCCTCAATTCCATCTTCTCCTGCCCTGAACACACTGCTTCCCCTGCAGCGCTGGAGAGAACTGACTGCTCCCCCGCCAAGCTCTTCTTTCACTTGGCCCTGAGGTGGACTGGTATCCTCCTTGCCTCTTCCAGATCATTTTCCCTCTACCTGCTGAAAATAATGACAAAAACCCAGCTTTGAGTCTCACATCAAAGCCTATACTCTCATAGTCATCTAATAAGCCTGGATCATTCCCCCTTACTCCTCAAAGACTGTTAGCTCCCGACTCACCACCATCAGTCTCTCCAGTACTATTCAGTCTTAACTCTGGATAATTTCAATACACACATTTGATGCTACCAACACTCTGGCCTTTGTCCCCTTGAATTCCTCGCTTCTGGTGCCCCGGTGCGTTGCCCTCCTTCAGTCACTCTCTCCTCCTGGTCACCACTGTCTATGATCTCAAGCACCCCACTCTGACTACCTCCATCTATTTTTTTAACTCTCTCCTTTGAGCACATTGGCTCCAGAAATCCTGAGACCCCTACAACCCACTGATCTGATCGCCTGTCCTTGTTGTCCTCACTTTCCTCCTTACCCTGCCTTGTTCCATGGACAAATCCTATAATCTCTTCCTGTTCACACCTTTGAATCCCTGACCCCTCTCTAGCTTTACTGCCCTCATTTGGGAAAATCCCAACCCTGGTTAATCCAGCTCCCTGCCTACTCTGCAGCTGCGCCAGCTGGTGAATGTGGTTGGAGGAAGGCAAGCCCATAGATGGATCTCACTTTACCTTCACGACCATCCCAGCAACCTTCCTCCACCTTCCTGCTATCTTCACCCTCTCACCAGCTGCTTCCTCCTCCCCTCTCTCCTCAGTCTCCAGCATCTCCTTAAGTCTTCATTTTCAGCTGATGATGTCACTTCCTAACTCACTAAAAAACCTGAAGCAATCAGAAGAGAACCCCGTACACTCACACCAACATCACTCAACTCGGCATCCCAGCCCTTGTATTTTTGCCTTCCCCCAGTTGTCACAGATGAACTGTGCTTGTTCCCAAGACCAACCCCTCCACTTGCACTTCCTCAAAGCCCTCTAACCAACAATTCTCTCTATCCCCTGCATTAATTTTTACCATATTATCTCATCAGCATGCAAGCAGGCTATTATTATTTCTAATAGCCTTGGCTATTGCCTCTACCAGCAACTACTTGCCGTCACTTCCTTCATGCCTTTGCTCAAATATTATTTTTTCAGCAAGGCCTTCCCTGACCACCCTACTTAAAATTGCAACCCTCCCTACCCTAACACACCCCATTCCTTTGTTCCTGCTTTACTACTATAACTTTTGTCTCTTTAGAATAAACCGTAATTTTCCTGACTTACTGCTTTGTCTCCCCTGACTAGATGGTCAGCTCCATGGGAAGATATCTTTGTCCATATTCTCTAATATAGTCCCAGTACCTCAAACAGTGCCTGACATACAGCAGGTACTCAAATCTGTTGAATAAATGAATGAATTAAAGAAATATCAAGTTGACATTTAAATCTACCTAGCATAAATAAAGTTTGTAATCCTAATATGATACAAACCTTATTTATGCTAGGTAGATTTAGTAGTAACAATGCATTTAGTTGCAATGCTAGTAGTAACAATGCAATGCAGGGTAGATCGAATCACTACAGTTTTATACACAGTATTTATTAAATATATTAAAAACCATGACTTCGATTTCAGACTGGTTTCATGGAACCTGCAGCCTCCTCAGAAGTACTTACGGAATTCTATAAACAATAATGATTTAAACTGCCTGAAGTATTGTAGCTTTCTTTTATCTGTGTTATAACATATTGGGGTTCTACTAACTGTACAGTGAAAAAGTCCCGATGCTGGAAAAGACTGCAAACCACCCTAGACTATGTTAGTTACTGGTTTAGGAGCTTACCAGCAGAAGCAGTATCTGCAAGTGAATCATGAGTCTCATTCAATATACCATCCACAACATCTGAGAAAAGGGAAGCTGTGTCCCGGGGGCTGTCAGTCACAGCTGTTTGGAGAACATGTCGTTGAAATTCAGCCTCCTTGGTGTGGAACACAGTGAGGATTGTAGCACTGGCAGAGAGCGGGGAAATAACTCCAGTGATGGGGGGCCAGCCTTCACCAGGGTCCACATCAGCAACCTATGCGAGAAGTTCTAATTAGTTGAGAATATTATTGTCAATATGCCTAAAGAAGAATGCAGTGTACTAAAAGAATAATCATTTTTCCAATGATTATTAACGCGAAAACTATGAAAAAGATAGATTTGATAATTATTAGAGGTAGAAGGGAATTTATTGATCACAGAGTCCTAATATTTCTACTTACAAATAAGTAAAACCTGACATTACCAGGAATATTTACTAGGTATTTACTATGTGCTCACTGAATCCTCACAATCACCCTGAGGTAAAATAATTATTATCCCCATTTTATAAAGGAAGGATTGAGGCTGAGGCAGAAGTAACCTGTTAAAGCCACCTACTTAAGATGCCAAGCATATGTGACTTTGAAACCCATGTACTTAACCATGAGGCAGAAATACCACTTGAGAGATTTATCCAGAACATACAGTAGGCAGCAGAGCTGAGACCTAATCCAGATCACTGACTCCCAAATCCAGTGCTCTTTTCCTCAGAGCACACAACTCTTAGAACAGCATCTGTCCAAAGACTACCCTATTTTTCTCCAGAATATTTTACAATGGGAACCAGAAAAGAGACCCCTTCTGAGACTATGAAGGCAAAAGACAAAGTAAGGTAAGGAATTTGCTGGTAGTTTAAAAATAATAATCACCGTTAAATCAAATCTGGATATGTATATGTTCCTTTTCAGAAGACATTTCTACATTTGTGTAACTACTGTCCAACTACTGAGTTACACAGACAATTATATTACATTGTATATACTTACACAACTATTATACTATTATACCTAATTTTACTGTGTAGCAGCTTTTTCTTAAATACTTATATAAAAGTAGTATATATATAACAGAATACTTAAAAAATAATGAGAAATCACTCATCACATTACTACCCTAACATAAGCACTCCATCTGGCCAACTGCCTTCTTCCCTATGTGAATATAATTTAACTTAATTGGATTCTTGATACATGCAATTTTATAAGTTATTTCTTGTCTAATGAACATTGCTGTCATGATACTATAATGTCGACAATATTATTTGCAAAAGCATAATCAGTTTTACTAAGACTATATTGTGTAAGGCATTTATAAACACACTTATTTCACTTTACCAGTATGTTGTTAGACAAGAATAACTTCCTGTGTGGAGGATACCTACCAGGTGTAACTCTTCAGCAGTCAGCCTGCTTACCAGCTGCTGAAATAACAGCCTTTGAGTTGCTGTGCTCTCCTCTGGACTTTGTAGCATCCAGCTGTCGGTGCCCAAAGTGCTGCTCGTTGGGAGAGACCACTGGGCCACAGAGCCTTTTAGAAAAATTCTGACTGGTTTCTGAAAATGTCTCTGATGCATGGCCAAGGGCTCTAGGGTGACTGTCCATGTTTCTTGAATCTCTTTGCCTGCTAGAAATAAAGATTAATTAGACCAGAATGCCAAATTAAAATTAAAAAGAAAAAAAGATTAAAATCCAAATATAAGGAATACATACTAAAAAGAGATTTATTAACAATAAGAAAAAAATCAAGTTGCCAGTTGAGATACTGTCACTTAGTTGAACACTTCAACCCTTATTCTACTGCCACACCATCACAGCAAGTTCATTTAGCTCTATAGAAAAAGCTATAAACAAATGGAATTACAAAGGCAATACGTAATGGCAGAACTTCTCAGAAATTATGACTTAGAAATAAGTATTGAAGGCCAGGCATGGTGGCTCATGCCTGTAATCTCAGCACTTTGGGAGGCCAAGGCCAGAGGATCACTTGAGGTCAATGAGTCAAAGACCAGCCTGGGCAACATGGCAAAACCCCATCTCTACAAAAAATACAAAAATGAGCCAGGTGTGGTGGCTCATGTCTGTAGTCCCAGCTACTTGGGAGGCTGAGGTGGGAGGATCCCTTGAGCCCAGGAGGTCAAGGCTGCAGTGAGCCGTGATCTGGGCTATGATCGTACCACTGCACTCCAGCCTGGGTGATACAGCAAGACCTTGTCTTAAAAAAAAAAAAAAAGAAAAGAAAAGAAATAGGTGTTCAAGCAATGTTTACTACTTATGAGAAAGAAGATACCACTTCTTAAATCCATAAAGTACAATGCATTGTATCTTATGAGGAGGTTAAATTCTAAAGACTGTGTAATGAAATTACATAAACTACTCTTGAAAATTCCTTAAACTGCACATAATGTACAACACAGTTTTATGTATATATCTCTATGCAGTATTATTTCTGTGACTATACAGTGTATTCAGAAATGAAATTTACTATATAGCAAATCATAAGGTGAAACAAATTTAATGAAGATTCCAACATGTTTGCTTTTCCTGGTAACAGACATCATTCTGGGTTTCTGTAGACTAATTTATTTCTTATTTTAGTTGACCATTGTTTCTCTATGGTCTTCAATTTATCAGTCTCCTCTATGAGGCAATGAAATATTATACCCATGTGCTTGGGCACCTGAATAATGTTACCCTGCTTTGGGAATAGCTGGTAAACTTTTAAATCAATCATTCACTTGTTTTTTTTGTACACAGGCTGGCAGTTGTACTGAATTAGAGTTCAAATCTTTCCTACAGTATCTCTGATTTTGCCTTGATGTCTTTTAATTCTTTCATGACAAGCATTCATTGAGTGCCTGGGCTGTGAGAAATGCCAAAGAAGTTAAAAAGCTTCTTTGAAGAAATTAATGTAACTGAGATTTACAAAAAAAACCTTAAAATATTATTTGCTTACCTTCCACAGGGAGAAATAACATTCCTTCCATCCGTGGAAACAAGGCCTCATACTCAGGAGAATTATAGAGCAAACGGTTTAAAGTGGCATCAGTTGGCAGCATTGAAATCCATGGAGAGAGATGAGGTTCACTTGACAGCTTTATTTCACTCCTGAGCAGCATTTCCCCAGCTTTAGCAAAATCCCAGCTGAAAGATTCAGATGGCAAGACAGCGCCACCTCCATGGTGGAGCAGTTCACAAACAGTCCAGTATCCAAGGTGGTCTGGGGATTCCCACATCTCAAATAAAATGACAAACAACCTTAGGTTACTACAAATTAGGCATTCATAAATAAAAGTAAAGGAAATCAGGAGAAAGTAAAGTTGAAACCAATATTAAAGGGTCGAATTACACAACCAATGTATTTGCTGAGCTAAACAGAAATAATGGTCAGCATCAAGCTACTGCGCAGCCCCAGAACAAATTACTACCTACTATGCCTTTGAGAAAGTATTCATTTAGTAACAATAGTACCTCATTTACATTTTTTGTCAAGGAACAAAAAGAAGTTTCACAAATCACTGGGTATAGATTATAAAATGTTAGAAGGAACATAGAACCATTATACTTTAATAAAAATAACCTTTTTTTTTTTTTTTTTTGAGTCAGAGTCTTGATCTGTCACCCAGGCTGGAGTGCAGTGGCATGATCTCGGCTCACTGGAACCTCCATCTCTCAGGTTCAAGTGATTCTCTTGTCTCAGCCTCCCAAGTATCTGGGATTACAGAAATGTGCCACCGTGCTCGCCTAATTGTTGTATTTTTAGTAGAGACGAGGTTTCACCATGTTGGTCAGGCTGGTCTCAAACTCCTGACCTCAAGTGATCTGCCTGCCTCAGCCTCCCAAAGTTCTAGGACTACAGGCGTCAGCCACTGTGCCCAGCCTATTAATAAAAATAATTATGTCCTATACAGCACAACACAATAATGGCCAGGTGTCATGGGAGTGAGGCAGGAGCACCTCCCCTAGATGGTGGCCATCGCTCTGACTTGCCCACCCACAGGCCTGTGCAGAGGCCAGACAAACTGAGGCCTCGTCGCGTCTTTTGCCCTAACCCTTACCATAGCCTGTAAAGTCTGTGCTCTGCCTCTAATCGTTCCTCCATGGTGTTCTAAGTATTCTTCCAAATCACTTCTCTGATCACGTGCTACTTCTCTGAAATTCTGAAAAGCTTCCCACTGCCTCCAGAATAAAGTAACTCTTCAGCATAATCACAAAGCCCTTCACAATCCAACCCTAAACCACCTTTTGGTACACATTATCTTCTACCCCTCATCCATTCCCACTCCTTCTAGACATATTGAACCATTTGCTATTTCCTGAACATGCCATATTTTAAGGCTTCCCTGTTTTTGCTGATTTATATTTCCTGTGCCTCCCCTTCCTTCTTCACCAACTGAATGGTTATTACACTTCTGTATCTGGCTCAAATCCTGCTTTCTTTGTAAAAAGCCCTGCTTCACTCCTTCACACACAGCTGACTCTTCAGTCAACCTTCTTTCAACAAACTTTTATTGAGCAACCTCTATGTGCCATGTCTAGGATCTTGAAGTGAGGGGTGGGGTGAATAAAACAGTGCCAACATAAAATATTTAACATGGCATCACAGTATAACAACAATATTCAGTTACTATGAATATGAAGGAGGAGCACACCCCTTAGAATATGCTCATCATGCCAGTTAACAATTATAAACTATAAACTGCTATGTGAATGTGAGGAATTAGAACTAGAAGGGTATTGAAAGTTAACTAGGTCATTCCCAAACTTCCCATTACAGTCAAGTTCAAAGACAAGCAGGGTATCGTCCATGGTCACAGCAAGGCAACGATGGACCAGACAAGAACCCAGGACTGCTCTGAATAGACTGCTTTCATTTATTTTTATTTTTTGAGTCAGGGTCTTGCTTTGTTGCCCAGGCTGGAGTGCAGTGGCATGAACATGGCTCACTGTAGCCTTAACTTTCTGGACTCAAGCAATCTTCTCGCCCCAGCCTCCTGAGTAAGTGGCCGGGAGTACAGGCATGTGCCACCACACCTGGCTAACTTTTGTATTTTTTGTAGAGATGGGGTCTCACCATGTTGCCCAGATTGGTCTCAAACTTCTGGGTGCAAGAGATCCTCCTGTCTCAGCCTTCCAAAGCTGGGGTTACCGGTATGAACCACTAGGCCTGGCCTAGACTGCTTTTAAAATTCGGATCATGACCATCTGATGGACTTTGATAGATTCTCTGAGGGATTAATTGAGTGGGTTTATGATCAGCATTAAACACAAAAAAACAAAAGATCCCATGTAATGAAGATAAACAATGTATGGGAGCACATTACCTTCTAATCTAGCTAAACTTTTGTTTCAGTTATGCGTATCAATCTGGAAAATGCTGTATTAGATTAACCAATTAATTAGTATGTGCTGTTACCATCCATGTATCTATATCTGTGTTCACTGCTATGGAGAGAATGGTAACCTAGTTCAGACGCCATAGATCCTGATTAGGATTTTCTGCCAGAGGGACGCAAAAAATTTTGTTGGAACTGTTTCAGCCAGAAGACCAGCCAGGAAAACAAAAAAACCCTGCTAATAAAATGAAAGGTTAAGATGTAACTTTATGGCTGGTGGTGGCGGACAACACCTGTAATCCCAGCACCCCTCACTTTGAGCCACAAGGCAGGTGGATCACCTGAGGTCAGGAGTTCAAGACCAGCCTAGTCAACAGGGTGATCTCTACTAAAAATACAAAAATTAGCTGGGTGTGGTGGTTGGTGCCTGTAATCCCAGCTATCGGGGAGGCTGAGGCAGGAGAATCGCTTGAACCTGGGAGGTGGAGGTTGCATTGAGCCCAGATCGCACCACTGCACTCCAGCCTAGGTGACAAGAGCGAAACTCTGTCTTGGGGGGCGGGGGTGGGGGGTGAAGATGTAACTTATTATTAATAAGTGTTGAAAAGGACATTAAGTTTCTATGAAAGGTAATGTGTGCATGCCTTAGTCTGTTTAATGTTGCTTATAACAGAATAGCTGAAACTAGGTAATTTGTAAAGAAAAGGGATTTATTTCTTACAGTTATGGAGGCTGAGAAGTCCAAGGCCGGGGGCTGCACTTCGCAAAGGCCTTCCTGCTGGTGGGGACTCTGCAGAATCCCAAGGCAGCACAGGGCAAAGCATGGCGAGGGAGCTGAGCAAGTGAGCTGAATACTTTCTTCCTCTTTTTATAAAGCCACCAGTCCCACTCCCATGACACTCATTACTCCATGAGTTTTGGAGGGGACAGATATTCAAACCATAGCAAAACATGTGATTAAAAAAAAATAACAGCCTGTAATCCCAGCACTTTGGGAGTCTGAGGTGGGGTGGATCACCTGAGGTCAGAAGTTTGAGATCAGCCTGACCAAGATGGTGAAACCCTGTCTCTACTAAAAATACAAAAATTAGCCGGATGTGGTAGCACGTGCCTGTAATCCCAGCTACTCGGGAGGCTGAGGCAGGAGGATCACTTGAACCCGGGAGGCAGAGATTGCAGTGAGCCCACATTGCACCATTGCACTCCAGCCTGGACAACAGAGCAAGACTCTGTCTCAAACAAAACAAAACAAAAACAAAAATACGAACAGTAGACTACAGAGTATGGTCACATTTTTCATTCGTATGTATATTATAGGATAAGTGACAGACATGTGCTAGTGGTAGTTTCAAATTTGGGGATCGGTAAATGTCCACTAGACTATATGCTCCAAGAGAGCAGGGACTACATCTATTTGATTCCTTAGCATACCTGGCAGGTATGAAACAAATATGTGTTGAATAAATCTAAGGCATAAAGTTCAAAATGTGTCAGAGGTCTCTTATCCTCCATTCTATCCTATGTCTTAGAAAATATGATATCCTGTTTTATGCGCTTTGATCCCTCCACCTCCAATGTAAGTGCAAGTTCTGTTTCTCCCAGTTATACTTCCCACACTGTGCGCTCCCCAAGGCAGGACCTGAATTTTCTCTTCTTCTCTTTTCTCCACTCCTGCACAGAGCAGTCCCCAAGGACACAGCCTAAACCTTCCTTTTGCCCAGCATGGCTGGGCAGGTTTTTGAATAGGAAATGCTAGATCTTCAGCAGAAGAAAATTCCAGAAAAGCTTAAGAGTATCTGATGGGCATTTTCTTAGGGGAAACAGCAGATGTAAGAAGGGAAGCCTCAAAGAAGACCCATCCCCTCAGTCGACGGTATGTCAGACCTGGAAAGGATCTTTAAAAATATCCAGTCAACCCACTTATTTCAATGCTATTCAAAAAAAAAAAAAAAAAAAAGAGAGAGAGATTAAAGAGAAAAAAAGTGAGAGAATCTCCAAGACCCATTAAGCCCCATCTAACTTATTTCTAGCCAATATTTAACAAAATACAATCTCAGAAGAAAGTTTTTGATGTGATATGAATTGTTTCAAACTGAGCAATATATTGTATACTGTGTCTTAAGGCTTGACTGGCTGCCTTAAATTTTAATATTTCTAAGATTCCATTTTTCCCATAAATGTTTATCATCCCCTTAAACACTTCTTGTCCTTTCCTTTTCTTGACAAACCACTGCTGCCTTATTTTGCATTTGCCACGCCTTTTTCGGGCTTTGTATGTGAAGGCACTTTGAAAATGTTAACACACCATATCATTATTTAAATGCTTGCTCATTTTCCATCTGTAATCTTGCAATTTAACTCACTCCTGGGTTAGTGATATGTATTTCCATTAAGCAGAATGGCATCTTTCACTTGGTTAAACCACATTCCAAAGACTTCTCATTAACTAATTAGAACAAAATCCACATTTTTGACCTTGGCCCTACAGGTCGGCCTCTCCTGCTTTCTGACTTCCTCTCACACTGCTCCCCTTGCCTACTAGGTCTCAGCACTCCTTGCCTTTTTGTTTCTGAAACAAACTAAGTTCATTTCCAGCTGAAATCCTTACACCTGCTCATCTCTTCACCTGGAATGTTCTTTACCTACCTTTGAGTTCCTCCTCCTTCACCATTCAATTATCTGCTCAAAAAGGCCTTCCCTGGTGGGCGTGGTGGCTCACGCCTGTAATCCTAGCACTTTGGGAGGCTGAGGTTGGCGGATTGCCTGAGCTCAGGAGTTTGAGACCAGGGTGGGCAGCATGGTGATAACCCCGTCTCTACTAAAAATACAAAAAAATTAGCCAGGTGTGGTGGCACCCGCTTGTAATCCCAGCTACTTGGGAGGCTGAGGCAGGAGAATTGCTTGAACCCAGAAGGTAGAGGTTGCAGTAAGCTGAGATCGTGCCACTGCAACTCCAGCCTGGGTGACAAAGCAAGACTCTGTCTCCAAAAAAAAAAAAAAAACCTTATCACCCTATATACACCCTATATACAATAACCACCTCCTTCTACTCCCATCCTCTCACCCCATTTAATTTTCTCCAGAGCATGATTTGAAATTGTCACTTGCTTATCTGTTTAATCTGTTCCCTGCTTTGGCTACCATGTCCCCAGCAGCTCAAACAGTGTGGTAGGCACTCAATGTTACTGGCTTCTCAATGTACATTTGTTGACTAAACGAAGTGCAATGAGGAGAAGGATGAAGGCAAAAATATATACCTATCCTAGCACTTAACAGGAGCAGGGGGCCTCACCACTTCAACAAAAATCCAAATTAGCCATGTAAGACTTTAAGTTTGCAAGAATTTACTCATTTAGTCAGCAAATACTGACTGAATACCTACAATGTTTAATACACATCTGGGTAGCTGGGTGTGGTGGCTCACACCTATAATCCTGGCACTTCAGGAGGCCAAGGCAGGTGGATTGCCTGAAGCCAGGAGTTCAAGACCAGCCTGGGCAGCATGAAACCTGGTCTCTACTAAAAATACAAAAAAATTACTTGGGCATGGTGGTGTGGGCCTGTAGTCTCAGCTACTTGGGAGGCTGAGGCACGAGAATCGCTTGAACCCGGGAGGTGGAGGTTGCAGTGAGGAGAGATTGTGCCACTGCATTCCAGCCTGGGCGACATAGATTGTCTCAAAAAAAAAAAAAAAAAAAAAAAAAAAAATATATATATATATATACACACACACACACACACACACATACACACACACATATATACACGCATATATATACACACATATATGTATATATACACACACATATATACACACTCACACATCTGGGTATTGTGTTAAAACCTGCTGCCTGCCTCTGAGGTATTTTTAGACTAGATGGAGGGTGAGAGATGTGCACAATCAAAACATGGAGAAAGGGTTACGTGCCACACAAAAATGTGTATAGCAATTCAGACGCTGGACTGAGCAGTTGTCACTGGGGTAAGCCTTAAAGGGTAAGTGAAGTTAGGACTGGCCTGGAAGAGTGAGAACTGGCATTCCAGGCAGATTGAAGAACACACATAACACAAAACAAGCGGTCCAGACCTGTTGATTTTCTAGACTGGACTTTAATATGTTAGAGTACATGTAGTGTGTAGGAAAATCAAGTCTGGGAAGGCAGGTAGGGCCCAAATTGTGAGGGGTCTTAAACAGTAGGTAGTGAGGAACTACCCATTTTGTTGTGAAAACTGTCCCTATTTATTTGTTTCCTTCCGAAGGGAGCCATAGTCATGTTGGTCTCATTCCGGGTCTGTGGCTGCTCTAAGGACGCTGCCAAGTTCTGCTTAGCAAGGAACGCACCGCGCACGCTATCTGAGACGACTGTAACCTTCCTTACCTTAGACCATTCGGTGGTATCCACCCAATAGAAGGTGATTTTTCGGGCGACCATGACTTCCTGGACTCTCTTGGGTAACAACTTCTCCATCACCTGCTTAGGGGTGGGCGGCAGGCGCTGGGCCTGGGCCTCGCACCCAGACACGAACTGCAGCAGCTCCCTCTGCGAGTGCGGACAGGGGGCCAGGAGGAAGACGGCGTTCACCAAGCCCCCGAGCGCGGCCTCGGCCTCCTTGGCCTCGCTCTCCACGTCCAGCAGTCTCCTCCCGCTGCTACGCAGGATCGGCTTCGTGGGCGACGTGATCTCGGGCCGGTCCCACTGGTAGTCTAGCAGCGTCTCCATCAGGGCGCCGTGCGTGTGGGTGGCCCTGGGCGCCGGGCCGGGCAGGTGGGCGCGATCCTCGAGCCTGGCCTCCAGCTCCTCCTCAAAGTCCTCCCACGAGCGAGCCCCCAGCTCGCGGAAGTCAGACACTCGGGACGGCCAGCCGCTCCGCGCCCCCTGAGAATCAAAGAACTTGAAGGCCCAGTGGACCCTGGCCAGGCCGAATCGGCAACTCAGGTAGGTGAGGAGGCGCAAGGCGGCCCGCCGGACCCGGCTGTGGCGAGCGGCGCCGCCCGCGGTGTCGAGCAGCAGCATTACTTTGTGACAGCATGCCATATCGGCCGTGCCGCCGCCCCGGGGCCCCGGTCCGGGCCCGTGCCACCGTCCCTGAGTCCCTTCCTTCAGGGAACCAGCGCCATTCACTGCTTTCCTTTGGGACCCTGGTCGAAAGGCTCCCGCGCTCTTCAGGAGCTGCTGCTATTGGCGGAGCTAGTTTCCAAGGTTAGCTCCTATTGGCTGCTTGCCTTACGTAAGTTACGAGAGCAACTTCCATTTTTGGCGGTGATTGGAGGGGCAGTGGCGAAAACTTCAGTCTGATTGGTGAAGGGAGTGATGGTGGGCGGGTCTCTGTGTTCCGAGAGAAGCTTAGCATTCATTGGCCTGGGCCTTCGTTTTAAATTTTAAAGAGGTGGTGCCTCGGGGGCGTGTCAAGAAGTTTCCCCATTGGAAAGAGGCCCGCGTTAGTGCGCACTCGTGAGTGCGGACTGCGGGGCCACGTTTCCCAAGACCGAGGAAAACTTAGTGCAGGGAGGGAATTTGGGATGGTTTCAATCGAACTGGTTGAAATCTCTGTGGACCGTCTATGAAGTAGAATCCGACGACTATGGCTTTAATTTTCTGTAATTTAAAAAATTTTATTAAAAATTAAAGGTTCGGCCGGGCGCGGTGGCTCACGCTTGTAATCCCAGCACTTTGGGAGGCAGAGGCGGGTGGATCATGACGTCAGGAGATCGAGACCACGGTGAAACCCCGTCTCTACTAAAAATACAAAAAATTAGCCGGGCGCGGTGGCGGGCGCCTGTAGTCCCAGCTACTCAGGAGGCTGAGGCCTGAGAATGGCGTGAACCCGGGAGGCGGAGCTTGCAGTGAGCTGAGGTCGAGATCGCGCCACTGCACTCCAGCCTGGGCTACAGAGCGAGACTCTGTCTCAAAAAAAATGAAAGGTTCATTCCCTTTGCCCCAGTAATTTCTAGGAGTTTATCTGCAGAAGGTAATGGGAGAACCAGATAAAAGACGTCTGTACATCTTAGCGTTTATTTAACATCAAAAAAAAAAAAAAAAAAGGAAACAAAGTTTGGGAATGGTTGAATAAGGTGTGGTACACGCCCAAGGGGAGCATCGTGCAGCTCTTTTTTTTTTTTTTTTTTTCTTTTTTGAGACGGAGTCTTTCTCCATCGCCCAGGCTGTGGTGCAGTGGCACAATCTCGGCTCACTGCAACTTCCACCTCCCGGGTTCAAGCGATTTTCCTGCCTCAGCCTCCTGAACTCCTGAGTAGCTAGGACAACAGGCGCACGCCACCAGGCCAGACTAATTTTTGTATTTTTAGTAGAGACGGAGTTTCACCATGTTGGCCAGGATGGTCTCGATCTCCTGACCTCGTGATCCACCTGCCTTGGCCTCCCAAAGTGCTGGGATTACAGGCGTAAGCCACCACACCCGGCCTGGTGCAGCTTCTTAAAATAGTGTTTTATTATGTAATGTTAGGTTTAAAAAGTGGACCTCAAACAGCACCTGCAGTGAATTCCCTAACTTTTCTATCTACATATATATAGGTAGAAATTACATGTAGATTTGCATTATAGATAGAAATCATATATAGCTATATAGATAGAATATATAGAATTATATATAGATAGGCCGGGCACAGTGGTTCACGCCTGTAATCCTAGCACTTTGGGAGGCTGAGGCGGGTGGATCACCAGGTCAGGGGATCGAGACCATCCTGGCTAATACGGTGAAACCTTGTCTCTACTAAAAAAAAAAAACAAAACAAAACAAAAATATATATAGATAGATAATCATATAGATAGAAGTTATATATAGATAGAAATGCACTTATATGCATATTTTTAAACTGTTAATATAATATTGTGTACCACAAGTTGTCTATGATTGTCTCTCCATGTGATTTTTTTTTTAAACTTTTTTACACTTCCTTTCGCTGGCCAACAGTCAGGCTGATTTCAGAGATGTGATTATATGCCTCTAGGATCAATGGAATATGGTATTTGGAAAGAAGAAGAGACCAAGAATGAAGGTCAATTACCTGAATATGTGTTTAGGGAGACTGATCCAATACTCCACACCACTGAATTCTGCTTGTTGAGTAATTCTGTTTCCACTTGGAAACAGAACAACTTCCTTTATGTGCTTCGGCTACAACTTCCTTTATGTGCCTTGGCTTCTCCAGTCAAAGTCCTCAACAACTACTGCCTCATGTACAACAATTTTCTCTTTTGTTTGAGTTTTCTAGGGCTGCCTGCTGTAACAAAGGATCAAACCCAAAAATTGTCTCACAGTTCTGAATGCTTGATGTCCAAAATCAAAGTGTTGGCATGCACTTGCTCCCCTCCAGCCCCCAATGGCTCTAGGGGAGAATCCTTCCCTGACTCTTCTAGCTTCTGATGTTTGCTGGCAATTTTTGGTGTTCTTCCTGTGTCTCTTCCCATCATGTTCCCTCTATGCATGTCGGTCTCTGTGTCCAAACTTCCCTTTTATAAGGACACCAGTCATGTTGGATTAGGGCCCACCCTAATGATTTTATTTTAACTTGCTTACTTCTACAACACCCTGTTTTCAAATAAGATCACATACTGGGGGATGTTGGGGTATAGGACCTCAACATATCTTTTTGGGAGGACACAGTTGCAATGAGCCAAGATTGCACCATTATACTCCAGCCTGGGCAACAAGGGTGAAACTCCGTCTCAGAAATAAGAAGAAGAAGAAGAAAAGAACAAGTGGCTTTACAAGATTCCTGCTAAGAAGTCATATATTGGAAGTCATATTATTAATATTAGCAATACAATCACAAGCAAATCATATGAAAATAGTGGATCTGACATTCTCGTTTTCCTAGTATGAGATCTTTGTTAGCCACACTTTAAGATTAAAAAAGATAATTTGATCAAATCTTACACTTGTGTCCAAGTGAAATGTGGAATTAATAAAAAGGCTATTTGAAATGTGTATTTTTATTATAATTAATCACAAACCTTACCTAAGTGTATATTGTACCTTGAGATGTTAGGTAAAATGATAGTATGAAGCTATCACAATTAGCAAGACATTTAAAAACTGTCTATTTTCTCTTTAGGTCACCCTTTATAAATTTCTATTTTATGTTTTATAATACATATTAATAGGTATCTGCATATAATTTGCCAGTTAGTAAATATACATATATTAGGGGTACAGGGTCAGCTTCTATTTCTATGTATTTCAAATTACATAAAGTATAATTCTATCTTCATCAGGGAAAATGCCAAATAAATATGGAAACCACTGGTCTGCTTATGATGGTGGCTTTGGTACAAGTGATGGATATGGTGAACCATGGTTGAATTCTGGATATATAATATTTTGAATGTAGAAGTGACGTAACTTGCAAACAGATTGCAGAACAGAATAATGACTTCTAGGCTTAGGGCTGAAAATGGAATGAAGGGTGGAGAAGACTCAGTGAGGAAGTGATGGGAAGGAGGGTGCAGAATATCAAAGGTTCTAGTTAACCCATGTTAGTTTGAAGATGCCTAATGGACCTCCAAGCAGAGATGCCAGATGTGTGTGCAGTTAGATATATGAACCTGGGCCAGGCACAGTGGCTCATGCGTCTAATCCCAACACTTTGGGAGACTGAGGCCAGTGGATCACTTGAGGCCAGGAGTTCAAGACCAGCCTGGCCAACATGGTGAAACCCTGTCTTTACTAAAAATACAAAAATTAGCCAGGCATGGTGGCTCATGCCTGTAATCCCAGCTGCTTGGGTGGCTGAGGCACGAGAATCGCTTGAATCTGGGCAGCAGAGGTTGCAGTGAGCCAAGACTGCACCACTGCACTTAGCCTGGGTGACAGAGCAAGACTCCATCTGAAAAAAAAAAAAAAAGATAATGAACCTGGAGCTCTGGGGAGAAATTGAGGCACAGAGGTAATTTGAAAGGGATGAGTATTCAGCTGTCATTGAAAGCCCCAAGCCTAGATGAGAGGTTGGCAAGAGGAGTGGCCACTTGGGTAGGAGGATGCTATGGTCGGAATGTTTGTAGTCCCCTAGAATTCATATGTTGAAACTTAATTACCAAGGTAATAGTATTAGGAGGTGGGGCCTCTGGGAGGTAATTAGGTCTGAAGGGCAGAGCCCTCATGAATGGGATTAGTGCCCTTACAATAGGCCCAAGGTTCGGTGGCTCATGCCTATAATCCTAGCACTTTGGGAGGCCAAGGTGGGAGGATTGCTTGAGCCTAGGACTTGGAGGCCAGCCTAGACAACAGAGCAAGACCCTGTTTATGCAAAAATTAAAAAAAAAAAAAAACTGGCTAGGAGTGGTGGCACATGCCTGTGGTCCCAGCTAGTTTGGAGGCTGAGGTAAGAGGATCACTTGAGTACAGAAGTCAGGGCAGTGAGTCATGATTGCACCACCTCATTCCAGCCTGGGCAACAGAGCAAGATCCTGCCTCAAAAAAAAAAAAAAAAAAATAGACTTAAGGGAGCTCGTTTGCCCCACCCACTATGTAAGGGCACAGCTAGAAACCTCTATGAACTGGAAAGTGGGCCCTCTCCAGGCACCAAGTCTGCTGGTACCTTAATCCTGGACTTCCAGCTTCCAGATAGTGAGAAAAAAAAAAAATGTTGTTGTTGATAAGCCACTCAGTTTATGGTATCTTGTTATAGCAGCCCCAAAGGACTAAAATACTAAAATCAGGAGAATTTGGTGAATGTTAATCCAGTGAAAAATGGGTTTCCAGAACGAGGGGGTGGAATACTAGGCAGCCATAAAAGGCACAAAATCATGTCGTTTATAACAACATAGAGGCAGCTGGGGCCATTATCTGAAGCCAATTAATGCAGGAACAGAAACCCAAATACCACAGGCTCTCACTTATAAGTGGAGCTAAACACTGGATACTCATGGACATGAAGATGGCAATACCAGACAGTGGGACTACTAAAGGGGGGAAGGAATGAGGGGAGTAAGGGTTGAAAAACTATTAGGTACTATGCTCACTATCTGGGTGATGGGATCAATTGTACCCCAAATATAAGCATCACACAATATACCCAGGTAACAAACCTGTACATGTACCCCGTGAATCTAAAATAAAAGTTGAAATTATAAATAAGTAATAGAGATATAGAAAAAATTAAAAATGAAACTGAGAGAAAAAGAATGAGAGAGTTGTTTACATTTTTAAAAGTTATCTTTTAGAAATGCTGAAATATTTTACCGACAAAATGATGTAGTATCTAGGATTTCCTTCCAAACAATAGGGAGGGGAAGATGCAGAGGTGAGTCTGGGCAAGACTTCCCTAGCGTGGGTTGGAGGTGGTTGGGCTGAGTGGTATGTACGAGGCTCATTGTTTCATGCTCTCTCCTCCCCCGTTTTTTTTTTTTTTTTTTTTTTTTTGAGACAGAGTCTTTCTCGGGCACCAGGCTGGAGTGCAGTGGCGTGATCTTGGTTCACCACTACCTCTGCCTCCCGGATTTCTGCCTCAGATTCTCCTGCCTCAGCTTCCCAAGTAGCTGGGATTACAGGCACGCACCACCATCCCGTGCTAATTTTTTGTATTTTTAGTAGAGAAGGGGTTTCACCGTGTTGACAAAGATTGTCTTGATCTCCTGACCTCGTGATCCGCCTGCCTTGGCCTCCCAAAGTGCTGGGATTACAGGTGTGAGCCACCACACACTGCTTTTTTTTTTCTTTTTTTTGAGACGGAGTTTTGCTCCTGTCTCCCAGGCTGGAGTGCAATGGCGAGATCTCGGCTCACTGCAACCCCTGTCTCCTGGGTTCAAGCAATTCTCCTGCCTCAGCCTTCTGGGTATGTAGCTGGGATTACAGGCGCCGCCACCAGGCCCAGCTAACTTTTGTATTTTTAGTGGAGATGGGGTTTCACCATGTTGGCCAGGCTGGTCTTGAACTCCTGACCTCAGGTGATCCACCCACCTCGGCCTCCCAAACTGCTGGGATTACAGGCAGAGCCACTGCGCTCAGCGTCATGCTCTCTCTTTCCGTACACGTTCAATATTCTCCATGATTAGAGGAGGAAGCAGCAGAGGAACACAGGGCATGATTCCCTCTGCCACAGGCTGCTGTGAGGTGGGATATAATGAAGGTTGAGAACAGACTGTTGGGTTGGGCAAGGTGACAGGCATTAGATTGCTTTGACAAGAGGAGTTCTGCTGGAATGGTGGGCATCCAGGAATCAGGACACTGGCAGAGGGGGTGTGAGGAGAGGAAGGCAATGAGGACAGGCCACTCTCTTGAGCAGAGCTTTTTTTTTTTTTTAATATAAAAAGGAGAGCTGAGAAATGAGGTGGTAGGTAGGGGACATGAGGAGTTTAGGAAAGGGTTTTTGACGTTTTGTTAACATCAGAACATTGCAGGAGACATTGCAGTGTGTTTGTACTTGGTTGGAAATGACAGAGATTAAATGAAAAGCTGCTGATAGAAAAACAGCATTGGGGAGAAAGAGGACTGTGGCAGTGCAGTAGCTGGGTCCGGGGTGGGCTCTGTGACAGTTTTAGGGTTCTGTTACAAAAGAGAGAAGGGGAGAATGTATATTGAGGAATAACTAGCAGCCTTAGACACACTAGGATTTGGGCAGGAACAGGGCTGAAAAGATGAAGGTGAGTGGCTTGAGGATGGAAGCCAGGGAGAGGTGGTATTGATGAGAAATTATTAGGAATTCTTTTAGCTGCAAGGGCAGGAAATTGGACCAGAGTGGCTGAAGTAGATTGGAGATAGGTGGCTGCTGGTGTGGGGTCATTGGTTCAGTTGTGTCAGGGCCAGTGACTGTGCTGTCCTCCTCCCGTTTACACATGCTCATTAACCCAGAGAGGCTGCATATACCTTGCAAGGCAATGCTTTCACAGAAACCACCCCTCCTTTCGGATTTTGACTTCCATCCCATTTGACTGAAATGGGTCACATGGCTACTCCTAGCTGCAAGGGAGGCTGGGACATTGTGGGAGATTGTCATGCTGGGAGTTGAGGTGTTGGATAGATCATTTGCACAGATCCCAGGGTGCTAGGAAGGTATGAAGAATGATGATGGGACAGTGGCAGAGAGACACAGTTAGCTGTGACCAGAATACTCTGTGAATGAAGAAGAGATCTGAAGAGGGCTGTAACAAAGAGGCAGGGTGTGGCCTAATGTCAATTGTTTCAAAAAGGCTGGGGGTTTATGGAGGACCCGAAGGGAGGACAGCTACCCCTATCGCAGGCCAACTGGAATGAGGAGCAAGAGAGGGAAAATAGCCCTCATTTGAGGAGGCCATAGGGGAAGTGTTGCCTGCAGGTATCAGCCAGTTTTCCTACAGGGCAAGAAGGTGAAGGGAATATTCAGAGTGAAGGCAAGGGCACATGGGGTTTGTGTAAGGGTGCACTGCAAATTCCAAAATCCCTAGGGAGGCTGAGGAAGTGTGGGAGATGGGCTCAGCTTATGGATATGCAGAGCTGTAAGGGGTTAAAAATCTACATGAGGAGGATGAACTGAGCTTGAGGGTGTCCCAATCTGATAGTTTTAACTTTCTCTGAGGAAGGAGGCAAGACTGAGTGAGCAGGGAGTTGGAGGAGTGGGAGTTGGGGGAAAGAGGAGAAGGTTAAATGTAGCTTCTGCAGAGTGGAAGGTGAGTTGACCAGGCAGCCATGAGAAAGGCCCTGGCTGTGTTGAGGCACCTGACTGTAGCTTCTCTCTCGCTCTTCCTGAATTCCCCAGGCGGAATTACCACACCCTTTTCTGCATTCCTATGGCATTTTTCTAATGGAAAAATTTAAGAACAGTCTAACAGCATGGAATTTCTACCCCTGAAAAGCATATTTGTAAAAAAGCAAAATTGAACCTGGGTATGGCTCTCACACCTTTGGTTTACATCAGTGATTGGATTGAAATTGTTTTCAGTTGGCTAAACTGCTCCAGGAAAAAAAAAAAAAAAGGGTGTAGCGGGGTGGTGTGTGTTTTGTCCCAGACAACTAATAAACTCAAGATATTTTAATTAAGATGAAAAAAAGAAAGAATAGCCAGAATGAGTTGAGGAGAGGTTTAATTACTCTTGAAGCTAAATGCAATCAAATAGATTTTTAAATGGTCTCTCTGTGTGTGTATATGTGTGTGTGTGTGTACACTAGAAAACTCACAAAGCTACAAAGCTTGAACTGAGAAAAAAGCATCTTTGTTTGCATAAAAATGACGACCTTGGACCACCAGAATCCCACGTAGGGTGTAATAGATGGTAAGATCCCCAGAAAGCCATAACCCCTAATGGCCCTACAAATGAAGTCAGACAAGATAAGGAAAAACCGAGGATCTGGCATGGATAGCTATGACCAGAGAGCAGAAACTGGCCTCTTCAGGGGTAAAAAGTACCCTTAGATCAAGGGAGCTCAAAATATCTCCCTGCCAGGATCTTGGTATGCTGTGGCCCAGCGAGTGTAGTGTTCTTCCTCTTCTTCCACCCCATAAATGATAGTGCTTGTTGCACATGTTCAGTCCTTGTTCCAACAAGAGATTGATATGGGTTGTGAGACTGATATGTGTTAGATTGATATGGGTTGGCTGATAACATGGATTGGTTGTTTTTCTTTTTAACTTTTGAATTTTAATTACAGATCAAGTTTCTCTCTCTCCCTCTCTTTCTTTGTTATGGATATCTATGGTCCATCACCATTGGTTGAAAAGATTATCCATCCTTCCTTCCATGAATTGCTTTTTTAGTTTTATTAAAAAATCAGACCAGGCGTGGTGGCTCACGCCTGTAATCCCAGCACATTGGGAGGCTGAGGTGGGCAGATGACCTGAGGTCAGATGTTTGAGACCAGCCTGGCCAACTTGGTGAAACTCCATCTCTACTAAAAATACAAAAATTAGCCGAGTGTGGTGGCACATGCCTGTAGTCCTAGCTACTCAGGAGGCTGAAGCAGGAGAATCACTTGAACCCGGGAGGTGGAGGTTGCAGTGAGCCGAGATTGTGCCACTGCACTCCAGCCGGGGCAACAGAGTGAGACTCCATCTCAAAAAAAAAAAAAAAAAATAGACTGGGCACGGTGGCTTACACCTGTAATCCCAGCACTTTGGGAGGCAAAGGCGGGTGGACTGCCTGAGGTCAAGAGCTTGAGACCAGCCTGGCCAACATGGAGAAACCCCGTCTCTACTAAAAACTACAAAAATTAGACAGGTGTGGTTGGGTACCTGTAATCCCAGCTACTCAGAAGACTGAGGCAGGAAAATTGTTTGAACCTGGGAGGTGGAGATTGCAGTGAGCCGAAATCGCGCCACTGCACTCCAGCCTGGGCAACAAGAGTGAGCCTCCATCTCAGATAATAATAATAATAATAATAATAATAATAATAAAAAATAAAAATAAATAAGTAAATAAAATGGTTAAAATGTTCCTATGTGTAAAAAAAGTAAAAATATGTATATATAATATAATAAAAAGAAATACAATGATTAAAATGATCAGTTTTATATTATCTGTATTTATTATAATAAAAAATCTTCAAGCTAGAAAAAAATCAATTAAGCATATTTGTATGGCCTATTTCTAGGTTTTTAATGCAGTTCACTGACCTATATGTCTGTTTCTCTGCCAGTACCACACAGTCTTGATTACTGTAGCTGTGTAATAAATCTTAAAAGCAGGTAGCACGATTCCTAGCACTTTGTTACTTTGTTGTTCAAAATTGTTTCAGCTATCCTAGTTCCTTTGTCTTTCTATATAAATTTTAGAATAAGCTTATCTGTATCTAGAAATAATCTTGCTGGAAGTGCATGAAAGTTACAACTCAATCTGGGGAGAATTGACATCTTTACTATGATCCTCCCAGTATGAGAACATGTGTATCTCTTCATTTAGTTAGGTCTTCTTGGATATTTTTTCAGTGTTTTGTAGTTTTCAACATACAAGTTATGTACATGTTTTGCTAGATTTGTATGTAAAATACTTTTTTTTTTTTTTTTTTTTTTTTTTTAGACAGTCTCACTCTGTCGCCCAGGCTGGAGTGCAGTGGTGCAATCTTGGCTCACTGCAACCTCCGCCTCCCAGGTTCAAGCGATTCTCCTGCCTCAGCCTCCTGAGTAGCTGGGACTACAGGTGCACACTACCACGCCTGGCTAATTTTTTGTATTTTTTTTAGTAGAGACTGGGTTTCACTGTGTTAGCTAGGATGGTCTCGATCTTCTGACCTCGTGATCCTCCTGCATCAGCCTCCCAAAGTGCTGGGATTACAAAATATTTCTTTTTTAAAACAATTGTATATGGTATTTTATATATACACACACACACACACACACATATATGTGTGTATATATATTTTTTCCTCCTTTATTTTATTTTATTTTATTTTTGAGACAGGTTCTGGCTCTGTTGCCTAGGCTGGAGTGTAGTGGTGCGATCTCAGCTCTCTGCAACCTCTGCCTCCTGGGCTCAGGCGATTCTTGTGCTTCAGCCTCCTGAATAGCTGAAATTACAGGCTTGTGCCACCACGCTCAGCTAATTTTTTTGCATTTTTTGTAGAGATGGTATTTCATTATGTTTCCCAGGCTGGTCTCAACTTTCTGAGCTCAAGTGATCTGCCCATCTCAGCCTCCCAAAGTGCTAGGATTGCAGGTGTGAGCCACCACGCCTAGCACCTGATTTTTCCTCCTTTCTAATGTATGAGTTTAGTGCCATGCATTTTCTTCTTAGCGCTGCTTTAGTTGTGTCTCACAAATTTTCACACATTCTATTTTCATTTTCATGCAGTTCCATTAAAAAAATTTCCCTTGAGACTTCCTCTTTTGATCCTAGGATTGTTTAGAAGTGTGTTTAGTTTTCAAGTGTTTGGAGATTTCCCTGTTATCTTTCTGTTAATGATTTCTGGTTTTATTCCATTGTGGTTGGTGAATACATACTGCATGATTTCAGTTTTTTAAATTTATTGAGGTTCATTTTATGGTCCAGGATATGGTGTATCTTGGTATAATATTCCGTGGGCACTTGAAAATAATGTGTATTCTGCTGCTGTGAGGTGGAGTGTTCGTCTATAAATGTCAATTAGATCCTCTTGGTTAGTGGTGTTTTTGAGTTCTATATTTTGATTTTGAGGTTTTTCTTTTCTTTTCTTTTCTTTTCTTTTCTTTTTTTTGAGATGGAGTCTTGCTCTGTCACCCAGGCTGGAGTGCAATGGCGCAGTCTCGGCTCACTGCAACCTCCACCTCCCAGGTTCAAGCAATTCTCCTACCTCAGCCTCCTGAGTAGCTGGGATTACAGGTGCCTGCCACCATGCCCGGCTAATTTTTGTATTTTGAATAGAGATGGGGTTTCACCATGTTGGCCAGGCTGGTCTCCAAATCCTGACCTCAAATGATCCACCTGCCTCCCAAAAGTGCTGGGCTTTCAGGCATGAGCCACTGCTCTCGGCCTATATTTTGATTTTCTGTATAGCTGTTTTATCAATTGTTGAGAGAGATGTTGAAGTCTCCAACTATAATTGTGGATTTGTCTGTTTCTCCTTTCAGCTCTGTCAGTTTTGCTTCATATATTTTTAGAGCTCTGTTGTTTGGTGCATACAAATTTAGAATTGTTGTGTATCTTTGTATTCTTGGTAGATTGACCCTTTATCATTCTGCAGTATCCATTTCTAGACCTGGTGATTTGCTTTGAAGTGCTTTATCTAATATTAACATAGCTATACTTTGTTAATTTAGAATTAAGATGCTTGCATTGTTTTTCATCTTTTTACTGTCAACCTACATACATTATTATATCTGAGGAGAGTTTCTTGTAAATGACATATTGTGTCATATATTTTTAAAAAATCTTTTCTCCCAATCTGTCTTTTGATATATTTAAACTATTTACATTTATGGTAATTATTGTATATTAGAACTTAAGTCTGCCATTTTATTGTTTGTTTTTCTGATTTTTTTCTCTTTTTTTTACCCCTTGCTTACCCCCAGGTTACTTGAACTTTAAAAAAAATCCATTTTGATTTATCAATTGTGTTTTTAAATGTATTTCTTTTGTATAGTTTTCTTTTAGTATTTTATCTAAGTATTCATTATGTACATATACCTTATCATGGTCTCCTGGTGAAGTATAGTAAAGTACAGAAAGCGTGCCTCCTTTTGGCCAGGTGTGGTGGCTCATGTCTGTAATCCTAGCACTTTGGGAGGCTGAGGCAGGTGGAGCACTTGAGGTCAGGAGTTGGAAACCAGCTTGGCCAACATGGTGAAACCCCCATCTTTACTAAAAATATGAAAATTAGCCGGGCGTGGTGGTGCATGCCTGTAGTCTCAGCTACTCAGGAGTCTGAGGCAGGAGAATCACTTGAGCCCAGGAGGTGGAGGTTGCAGTGAGCTAAGATCACACCACTGTACTTCAGCCTGGGCAACAGAGCAAGACTCTGTCTCAAAAAAAAAAAAAAGAGAGAGAGAGAAAGAAAGCAAACTTGCCTCCTTTTAAGTCTCTTTATCCTCTCTCACTTATAATTGTCTTAAATATTTACTTTACAAATATTGATAACCACATTAGGCAATATTTCAATTTTTGCTTCAACCATCAAACATAATTTAGAATACTCAAGAAGAGAATGAAAGCTTATTGTATTGACCATGTTTTTACTCTCCCCATTGTTCTTTCTTCTTTCCTGATGTTCTGAGATTCCTTCTTTCATTATTTCCTTTCTGTTGTACAGTCTTCTTTTAACCATTCTTTTTCTTTCTTTCTTTTTTTTTTTTTGAGATGGAGTTTCGTTCTTGTTGCCCAGGCTAGAGAGCAATGGCACCATCTGGGCTCACCATAACCTCTGCCTCCCACGTTCAAGTGATTCTCCTGCTTCAGCCTCCCAGACAGCTGGGATTATAGGTGTGTGCCACCATGCCAAGCTTATTTTTGTATTTTTAGTAGAGACAGGGTTTCACCATGTTGGTCAGGCTATTTTTGAACTCCTGACCTCAAGTGATCCACCTGCCTCTGCCTCCCAAAGTGCTGGGATTACAGGCATGAGGCACCACGCCTGGCCCTTTTGACCATTCTTTTAGGAAGTAGGTGTCTGGGGGTAATGAACTCTCTTAGTTTTCCTTCACTTGAGAATGCCTTAATTTTTCCTTTATTCCTGAAGGATATTTTCACTGGGTGTAGAATTCTTGACATAAAACTTCTAGACACAAAACAGTTCTCAAAACAATATTTGAAAATACTGTGCCATTTCTGCCTGGCCCCATGGGGCCTCCACTGACACCACGAGTAGGGAAACCTCCTTACACAGAGAGGTGGACGGACTTCCAGCTTCCCACTTTGCCTTCTCTGATCATCTCCAGGCAGGGAGAAAGAGGGGTGCCTCGTTCTTACTTGGTGGAGGTTAAAGTCCTGGCTCTCCACCAGGCCTCCTCTGCCACTGCCCCAGCAGGGAGGGAGAGGGCATCCTAACCTTCAGATGGATGTGGAAGTCCAGGTTCCCCAAGTGGCCTCCACTGACTTTGCAGGGGCTGGGCCTCATTGCCACTGGAGGGAGATAAAAGCCTCAGCCTTCCACTTAGCCTTCTCTGACACCACCCTGGCAGAAGAAGGGGCTGCCTCATTACAGCTGTGCGAGGGTGGAAGTCCAGGCTCCCACTCAGCTTTTCTACCATATGTTTACTCTGTGGAGTTTGGCTGCACTAGAGTGATTATTGTCTAAAAGTTTCTGTCTTGCTAGGCTGCTCCTTTCCTGGTCGCTTGACTCAAGAGCAGCCCTTCTTGGGGCTTCTTTTGTCTGTGTCCATTGTTGTATTAAGTTGTCAGCTTCTCTAGGATCCAGTTAAGATATAATTAAGACAAAATTAAAACCTAGAGTCTGGGTGCCATGGCTCACATCAGAATCTCAGCACTTTGGGAGGCTGAGGTGGGAGGAGCACTTGAGCCCAGAAGTTCGAGACCAGCCTAGGCAACACAGTGAGACCTCATCACTACAAAAAATATGGGTGCTGTGGCTCACGCCTGTAATCCCAGCTGTTTGGGAGGCCAAGGCAGGTGGATCACCTGAGGTCAGGAGTTCGAGACCAGCTTGGCCAACATAGTGAAACCCCATATCTACTAAAAAAAAAAAAAAATACAAAAAATTAGCTAGGCATGGTGGCAGGCACTCGTAATCTCAGCCACTCAGGAGGCTGAGGCAGGAGAATTGCTTGAACCCAGGAGGCAGAGGTTTCAATGAGCCGAGATCATGTGCCATTGCACTCTAGCTTGGGCAACAAGAGTGAAACTCCATCCCAATAAATAAATAAATAAATACATAAATAAATAAAAACTAAAATATATTAGCTGGTTGTGGCGGCACATGCCTGTGGCCCCAGCTCCTGGGGACGCTGAGGTGGGAGAATTGCTTGAGTCTAGAAAGTTGAGGCTGCAGTGAGCCATGATTACACCACTGCACTCCAGCCTGGGCAAAAGAATGAGAACCTACCTCAAAAAAAGAAAAGAAAAGGAAAACTCAGAGAACTCACTGCCGTGTCTCTCCCTGGGTCGCAAGTTCCCCAGCCAGTCTCCTTTCCCCTCAACCTTTCAGAGTCTTCTTATGTTTATTATATACGATATTCAAGAATTTTTAGCTTTACATAATGGGAACAATAGGAATCCATTTTGTGTGGAACCAGAAGTTGTGGGAGTCATTGTTTTTATTAAAACTTATCTCCTTTGGGCAAAAAAAAGAAAAAAAGAAAAAACCTTACCACATTGGATTATATTCAAGCAATCTCTTTTAAGAGTTTGCAGGCCGGGCGCGGTGGCTCAAGCCTGTAATCCCAGCATTTTGGGAGGCCGAGACGGGCGGATCACAAGGTCAGGAGATCGAGACCATCCTGGCTAACACGGTGAAACCCCGTCTCTACTAAAAAATTACAAAAAACTAGCCGGGCGAGGTGGCGGGCGCCTGTAGTCCCAGCTACTCGGGAGGCTGAGGCAGAAGAATGGCATGAACCTGGGAGGCAGAGCTTGCAGTGAGCTGAGATCCGGCCACTGCACTCCAGCCTGGGGGACAGAGTGTGGCTCCGTCACTCAAAAAAAAAAAAAAAAAAAAAAAAAGAGTTTGCCTCATTTTCTAAACTGTGAATTCTTAGAAGGAAAGAACTGTGTTTTATTTGTCTTTGTATCCCTAGTTCTTAACAAAGTAGAGACTCAATACATTATTTTTTAAATTGAGTTGTAGTATGTTATTAAGTATTTATTATTTACCCAAAGCAAGTTAGGAATTTGTGCAGATACAGACAAGTTACCACTAGAGGGCAGCAGCAACAGCCCTTTACAAAGAGCGCTGAAGCTGCATGCCACTCCGGAATTAAACCTTTCCCTAGAACTGCCTATCCTTAGTTTTCACAAGCAAAGCAGAAGCCTGGGAACTGATTGTAGTTGAGCCTCTCAGGGAGACAAAGGACTTTGTCCAGGCTGCACCTGGAACACTGGGGCCCCATTCTTTTGGAGAAAGAGGCTTCTCCCTCTTCCCTGTAAAGTGAAGAGAATTCACATATTTCCAGCATCTGGTGGGACAGTCATGATATGCTGGGTTCTCCTCACAGTGGTTCTGCAAGGCAGGCATTATTTCTTCCTTTTTTTTTGAGATGGAGTTCCACTCTTGTTGCCCAGGCTGGAGTGCAATGGCGTGATCTCGGCTAACTACAACCTCCGCCTCCCGGGTTCAAGCGATTCTCCTGCCTCAGCCTCCCAAGTAGCTGGGATTACAGGCATGCGCTACCACGCCCGGCTAATTTTGTATTTTTAGTAGAGACGGGGTTTCTCCATGTTGGCCAGGCTGGTCTCAAACTCCCGACCTCAGGCGATCCGCCCGCCTCAGCCTCCCAAAGTGCTGGGATTACAGGCGTGAGCCACCGCGCCCGGCCTACTTCCTCCCTTTTGCACATGAGGAACTGAGGCTCAGAGGACCTCTCATAGCCAATAAGAGGGAGTGCTGAAGGTATGACCCAGGCCTGACTGATCTCACTCTCTTTCCACTAGTCTACACTGCTTCCCCCAGGAGATGCAGGGACAGCCTCCTCCCTGATACAATAGACGGAAGGGAGCTCCTTGGGCAATGGAGGGCCCAGCATTGTGGCAGTAGAGAGCCAGGCTAGGGCACATGGGCCGGGGAAGCTGCATCCCAGCCCTCCCTGCCCCACACCCTGCAGCCTCCGAGCCCTGAGCCCTGGGGCAGGTCTCCTGGGTACATTGATTTTCTTCTATAGCATCCATTCTGCCTAGGGTCTCAGGACTCCAGTGGTATCTGGTGGTCTCTGGGGGAAGTCATCCATTTGTGGCAGTATTTCTGGGCATGAAGAGACAGGAGTGGCCCTGAGCCATCTTTCTTTAATGTGGTGATGATCTACTCTGTGTATAAGAGCTGTGTGATCTGGGGCCAGTGCAAAGTGAAAATGCAGGACCCCTTGTTTAAAAATTAAGAATTTCAAGATGGCAACATCAGAGCAGGAAACGAAGCACAGGTGCCTGTGGAGCATGCAAGCCTGTGCCATGATACATGTCACATGTCCATGAAGCCAGCCCTGTCTGGGGCAGTATTTGAAATAGTGACATGATAACGGCGTCCATCTTTTAGGCACGTACTTTGCGCTATAGTCTGTCACTTTAAATATTTTATTTCTTTTAACCTTTCTAGGGCTGTTTTTCTCCCTGTGTGTTTTTATCCCTACAGTGAGAAGGTTGGACTAGACCAGTCATTCTTAACTCTAGTTACACATTAGAAGTACCTAGGGACATTAAAAAAATACCCAAAGCTGGCCCCATCCCCAGAAATTCTAATTAAGCTGGACTGGGGGAGGGGTCTGGGCATGTGAGTAAACGGCTCCCTTGTTCTAAGACTCTAGTTTCTATTTGAGGGTAATGATGACAAAAATATCCTTCTCCTCCTTTATAAAAGCAACCAAGGGATCTGGACCACTCTTGCCACAGTTGGGCAGGGAGTCTTGAAGAACATGTGTCCTTGGTGGGTCTAGCTAAGTGGCAGGTCTCCTGGGGACATTGATTTTCCTCTACAACATCCATTCTGCTCAGGGTCTCAGTACTCCAGTGGTACCTAGTGGTCTGTGGGGGAAGCCTTCCATTTGTGGTAGTATTTCTGGGCATGAAGAGACAGGAGCGGCTTTCCTTCTGCTTCTGGGATCTTCCAGCTTGCCTAGCTTCCTTCGTAAAGCCAGAGCAATTTGTGAAAAGCTGTTATAGAGAAGAAAGCAACAGGAAAATAAAGTTGATCACACACTTTCTGAGTCCCTGGCATTGTGCTGAGGAGCGTTTGTATTTGATCCTCCAAAAAATCTTCTGGATGAGTACTTTTTTAAGTTCCTGTTTTCATAGCTCAGAAAGGATACGTTGCTAGGCATCACACAGCTGATGAAGTAGTCCCTCTACTGACTACAGGGCAGGGGCCAGGGCTGTGGTTCAGAGATGCTGTGGAGGGTGGACTGAGGTACAGAAGTGGTCAGAGAGGTGCCCTGTTATCTATCTGACCCCTGCTAGCCTGAGGCCTGGGACCCTATGCTCTTCCTCAAGCTCCACCCCCTCCTACCCCAGTAGTCCTCCCTGGCCAAACAGTGTCTACAGGCCAGTGTAACCCCAGACCTCTGTGGGACCGGCCCTCCTTTTTCTAGCCAGGGGAGCTGAGCCGTGGCTGCAGCCAGTGAGGTGTGGCCCAGGCCCGTCTTATCAGGACTGCACTGAGCCCAGAAACCCCTCACCTGTGAGAATGATCTGGAACACTGGGTCCATTCACCGATCCAGAAACCCAAGGACAAAAGGCAGGTCCCCTGGGGAGGCCGCCCAGTCTCCTCATGGGAGCCCATCAGGAGATGGGGCTAACACAGACTCAGGCTGAAACTCTGTATAAAATCAAACACCTTCTCTGAATCCTAGTTATGCTACAAAGAACCAGAGTGTGGTAGCCAGGGTGGGAGTAGGCCACACCCTCATGGCCATCAGCCTCTGGCTCCATCCAATGAGGGGTAGCCTCACTTTTGAGGAAGGAGCTCAAATTCTCCTCACTACAAACACAACACTCAGAGGGGCTTGTAGAGGTTCAGGGGAGCTGCAAGGACACAGGTGGAGGAATAAGAAGGAATGGAGACCTCAATTTCAGTTTTGGGGAGTGAGCAGGATTGCAACCTTCCTAATAGAGCCTTGGCGAGAGCAGAGAGGAGGGCTGCAGCTGAGGCCCCACCCCTCAAGGAAGCCACACTGTCCCCTTCAGGACTCTGGACCTGCAGTTTACAACCCTGAGCTGGGCTAAACCAGTGAGACCTGGACCAGCTAATGAGCATAAGCAAAGATTTCTATCACACTGTGAATTCTAGGGCTGCCAAGTGGTTTGAGAATAAAGGGCTGGAGGATCCATTTTGAATTCATTCTTCAAAAATGTAGGGTCAAATGAAAAGTGTTTTGTGAGATGAAACTATGATACGGGATGGATGGTGGTGATGATCGCACAACATTGGGAGTATACTTCACGTGCAAGAATGTTTATCGCAACCTTATTCATAATAGCCCCGAGCTGGAAACAGCCCAGATGTGCATCAATAACAGGAAAATGGGTAACAGTGCTAGAGTCACACAATGGAATATTACTCAGAATAAAAAAAGATCAAACTACAGATACATGTGGTAACATAGGTGATTCTCAAAATCATTACGTTTAGTGAAGGGAGCCTTACACAAAAGAATATATTCGGTATAATTCAATTTATATAAAGTTCCAGAACAGGCAAATCTAACCTATGGTGGAAAAGAATTACAAGAGTGGCTTTGTCTGGCAGGTGGGGCAGGGATTGACTAGGAAGAGGCAGGAGGTAATGGTCATGGGGTTTGAAACTGTTCTATATCTTGGTAGGGATTGGGTTGCACCAGTTTATTCATTTGTCAAAATTTGGAAAAGTTGCACATAAGATGCTGCATTTTTTTGCTTATGATTTTCACCTCAAAAAATTAAACACGGTTGGGTGAGGTGGCTCGCGCCTGTAATCCCAGCACTTTGGGAGGCCGAGGTGGGCGGATCATGAGGTCAGGAGTTCGAGACCAGTTTGGCCAATGGTGAAACCCTGTCTCTACTGAGAATACAAAAATTAGCCAGGTGTGGTGGCGTGTACCTGTAATCCCAGCTGCTCAAGAGACTGAGGCAGAAGAACCACTTGAACCCAAGAGGCGGAGGTTGCAGTGAGCTGAGATCACGCCATTGCACTGTAGCCTGAGTGACAGAGCAAGACTCCATATCAAAAAAAAAAAAAAAAAAAATTAAACAAATACCGAACTCTAGTTAATGAAAAGCATGCTGAAGTAATCAGAGGAAAAGGTGTTGATGTCTGCAATAGACTTTGGGATCCATAAAAAAATAAAGTGGATTGATGGATGGATAAAGTTGAGATGTAGCAAACATGGTAAAAATTAATAGTACAATCTGGGTGACAGGTGTAGGAATTTTGACTGTAAAATCATTATGTTTAAAATTTTCTATTTAAAAATGTTGAGAAAAGATATATTGCTATATCATGGAGTAGCACGTAAAATTTATGTGACTTTTCCATGCTAGAACAGGAGTGTTTCAGCAGATCCTTGAATAAGTTTGACCTAAAGCACCTCCTGTTCCCCACACTTATCTACCATTACTGATTTTTTTTTCCTTCCTTTCTCTTAGGAATCAAATGAGCTAGCAAACTGTGCCTGATGTGTGGTCTCTCTCTCTCTCTGTGGCCAGAAATTCTACCTGTTTGCTACTTTAACAGACTCAAGAGGGCTGCCCACTGCACTTGTCTGAAAGATGTAAACAAGTTATGGTTGGTTATTTGGATATCACTAAGGCCCATAGTTTCTGCCCAGAGAGAAGTAATAAAATAGGTCAGGTCACCTCTCCCCTTTAAAGCAGCTGCCTTAATGTGTGCAACATGGCTGAAGGATGGCACACAAAATTCTGTGTCCACATCCTAAGATTGGAATGAAATAAGTAGAGATCTAGACTCCTCAGAGTTTTGTTTTGTTTTGTTTTTTGGGTTTTTGTTTTGTTTTGTTTTGCCTTTTAGAAACAGGGTATTGCTATACTGCCCAGGCTAGTCTCAAACTCCTGGGCACAAGCAATTGTCCTGCCTCAGCCTCTGAAGTAGATGGGACTATAGGTGCACACCACCACACCCCGCTGGACTATTCAGACATTTGAAAGACACTATTGTATCTGTAGAAGCTGAAAAAACAGGGTGGTTAATATGTGAATATCTTGAGTATTGTCTTAGGCAGAGGATAAAGGGAACAAAAGGAAACCCCTGTGACTGGAGTCTGCCCCTTGGTGGACTAACTCTTCTGACTCATCGTTTCATACCATAAAGAGTGGAAATACTGCCTTCCTGAATTGAACGCGACAAGGGTTTCAGACAATGACCTTCAAAGAAACACTGTGTTCCTTGTGGACTGCTTGGGGCATGCCCTTCGACCCCTGAGAGTTATCCTCACTTTCTCTTGTTCCTAGGGCCACTGTATTAGTGTCCCTGAACTGCCTTAACAAAGTCCCCAAGACTAAGTGGCCTAAAAGAGCAGCAATTTATCCTCTCACAAGTCTAGAGGCTAGACGTGAAATCAGTGTTGGCAGAACCCTGCTCCCCTGATGGCACAGGAGGGACCCTCTCCCTGCCTCTTCTAGATTCTGGTGCTGGCCCTCCTAGTGTTTCTTGGCCTGTAGATGCATTGCTCCAGCCCCCTGGCCAGCTTCTCCCTGTGTGTGTTCACATCCTCTTCCCTCTGCGTGTCTTCTGTCTCTGTCACATTCCCACCCTTTTTTTTTTCTTTTTTTTGAGACAGAGTTTCACTCTTGTTGCCCAGGCTGGAGTGCAGTGGCGCGATCTCGGCTCACTGCAACCTCTGCCTCCCAAGTTCAAGCGATTCTCCTGTCTCAGCCCCCCGAGTAGCTGGGATTATGGTGCACGCCACCATGCCTGGCTAATTTTTTTATTTTTAGTAGAGACGAGGTTTCATCATATTGGTCAGGCTGGTCTCGAACTCCTGACCTCAGGTGATCTGTGTGCCTCGGCCTCCCAAAGTGCTGGGATTACAGGTGTGAGCCACCGTGCCCAGCCTCCCACCCTTTTTTTCCTTCAACTTTTATTTTAAGTTCTGGGGTACATGTGCAGGATGTGCAGATTTGTTACATAGGTAAACGTGTGCCATGGTGGTTTGCTGCACAGATCAACCCATCACCTAGGTATGAAGCGAGCATCCATTAGCTATTCATCCTGATGCTGTCCTTCCCCCTACCCCTACCGACAGGCCTGAGTGTGTTGTTCCCCGCAACCCATGTGTCCATGTGTTCTCATCATTCAACTCTCACTTAGAATTATGAATGTGTGGTGTTTGGTTTTCTGTTTCTGCATTAGTTTGCTGAAGATAACAGCTCCCAGCTCCATCCATGTCCCTGCAAAAGATATGATCTCATTCCTTTTCATGGCTGCATAGTATTCCATGGTGTATATGTACCACATTTTCTTTATCCAGCCTATCATTGATGGGCATCTGGGTTGATTCCATGTCTTTGCTTTTGTGAATAGTACTGCAATGAACATATGCATGTGTGTCTTTATCAAATTCCCCTTTTTGTAAGGATACCAGTCATATTGGAGTAGAACCCATCCTGATGACCTCATTTTACTTTGATTACTTCTATAGTGGTCATCTCTACAGGTAGAGACTATTTCCAAATAAGGTCTCATTCATGAGTACTGGGGGGTTAGGACTTGAGCTTCTCAGGGGACACCATTCAACCATAACAGGAACTTTGGGAAAAAAAGATTTGAGGATCATTGCATTAATTATCTCGTGTAATTGTTAGAATAATATTATGAGGTACATTGTGGTTATTTTTAACATCTGAGGAGACTAAGGCGGAGACAGGCATTGGATGACTTGGTCACTGTCACCACAGTGCACACTTATTGTCATAATGCGCAGCATTCATCCTTTTCTTTTAGTGACAGCACCCTCATTTCTGTAAAGGTAGAAATTGCTTCCCCTTAAGTCCCTCTGCCCCTAAGCTCCTTCACCTCTAGCTTGTACACATAAGCCATATTTAGAGAGGATCCTTTGAGAAGGACTGCAAATGGACATAAAAGTATAATAATAAATTTTATACAGAAATGAGGGTGTCCTGATCATCATTTTGTTAGAGGCCCTCTTTATTCAGAAATAGCATCAAGATGAATATATTCCAATATTTTGATTTGCATTCAGAAATTCAGGTTGAGCCTAGCACAGTGGCTCATGCCTGTAATTCCAGCACCTTGGGAGGCTGAGGTAGGAGGATTACTTGGGCTCAGGAACTCGAGACCAGAAATCTAGGTTGCTTGCTTCTAATATTGTCCGGTGAAATATTGTATGCTCAAATTAATTGTTCAAGTGGGGAAAAAAAGGCATTTTACAGTCTACTGGATTATTTTCAAAATAGAAATATTTTTTAAATCAGAAAATAAGAAATCAAATAAATGCTATTATTTAAAATTTCAGATCACACAGTTACAAATAAAATCTCATCCATAATTCTACTGCTATTCACATTTTGATGTATATATCTGTGTATGTAGCTATTCTTTTAAAATAGGAGCATAGTACGTTTATTATTTCGTAATTTGACTTTTTAAACTTAAAATTATATTATTAGTAACTTTACATGCCAATGAGCAACTCCACATTATCCTACTTAAACAACAAGATGAATTGCTTGGAGAAAAATTCCCCCAGGTATAAAACTCAAACCTCGGCCAGGCGTGGTGGCTCACACCTGTAATCCCAGCACTTTGGGAGACTGAGGTGGGTGAATCACTTGAGGCCAGGAGTTCGAGACCATCCTGGCCAACATGGTGAGACCCTGCCTCTACTAAAAATACAAAAATTAACTGTGCATAGTGGTGCAGGCCTGTAGTCCCAGCTGCTTGGGAGGCTGAGGCAGGAGAATTGCTTGTGAGCGGAGGTTGCAGTGAGCCGAGATCGCACCATTGCACTCCAGCCTGGGAAGCAAGGGTGAAACTCCAGCTCAAAAACAAAAAACAAAAAAAACAAAAAAACCAAAAAAACACAATCCTCCTGTCCAGGCAGCAGGACCTTGTGGCAGTATCTCAGGGCTGCCTCCACCTCTGCCTCTGGCCTCACCTTGGTCCCTTTCATCCTCCCTTACCCACCTTCGTGCCCCTCTGCAATCACTCCAACATCAGCCAAGAATCTTAACTAGACTTTCTATACACTTATGAAAACACCCAACTTTATGTAAATAAACATCAACAGTGGCTTTACCAATTCCGAGTTTGTTTGTTTGTTTTTCCGCGTAGCAAGAGGTTTGAAGGAAGGCAATCCAGTGTGAGAGTAGCATTTCCACAATGTCCTGAATGTTTCAGGCCACTGTCTTTCCATTCCAGGGTCCTTGCCATTTGGCTTTACTCTCTGTGTGGTCACTAAGTGACTACTTCACCTCCAGCTTCATGTCTGTGCTCCAGAGAGGAAGAAGGCAAAAGTAAGGAGGAAAGAGAAGAAGGAGGAAGTGGTGGCACCTGTATTAAGAAACCAAAAAGCTGACCGGGGGTAGCAGCTCACGCCTGTAACCCCAGCCTTTGGGAGGCCAAGGCGGAAGGATCACTTGAGGTCAGGAGTTTGAGACCAGCCTGGGCAACAAAGTGATATCCCCTCTCTACAAAAAATAAAAAAATAGCCAGGTGTTATGGCATGCACCTGCGGTCTCAGCTGCATGGGAGCCTGTGGCAGGAGGATCCCTTAAGCCCAAGAGGTCAAGGCTAAAGTGAGCTGTGTTTGTGCCACGGCACTCCAGCCTAGGTGAAAGAGAGAGACCTTGCCTCAAAAATAAATAAATAAATAAATAAAATAAATAAAGCAAGCAAAAGCTGTCCCAGAAATTTCTAGATCATTTCTACTTAGCAGAACTGTGTCACATGGCCACCCACAGCTGCAAAGGAGTCTAGAAAGTTGAGTATTTTGTCTGGGTACATTGTCATCTTGAAAAGAAATCAGGCTTCTGTTAGTAAGGAAACAAGAGAGAATGGATGTTTTTGTTTGTTTGTTTAGAGACAGTGTCTCATTCTGTTGCCTAGGCTAAAGTGCAGTGGCATAATCATAGCTCACTTTAACCTCAAACTCCTGGTCTCAAGTGACCTTCCTGCCTTAGCCTTCCAAGCTCCCAAGTAGCTGGGACAACAGGTGTGCATCACCACATCTGACTAATTTTTTGTATTTTTTTGTGGAGATGGAGTCTTGCTATGTTGCCCAGGCTGGTCTCGAACTCCTGGCCTGAAGCAATCCTCCCATCTTGGTCCCCCAAAGTGCCAGGATTACAGGTGTGAGCCACCGCACCCAGTCTCATTTAATCTTCACAACCTTTCAGAGGTGAGAAACTGAAGTTCAGAGAGGTCACATAACTTGTTCAAGGTCACTCGATAGTAAGTGGTAGATTTGTTTGTTGCTGTTGTTGTTTTGTTTGTTTGTTTCTGTTTTTTTTTTTTTTGAGACGGAATTTCGCTCTTGTTGCCCAGTCTGGAGTGCAATGGCACGATCTCAGCTCACTGAAACCTTCGCCTCCCGGGTTCAAGCAATTCTCCTGCCTCAGCCTCCCAGTAACTGGGATTATAGGCATGTGCCACCATGCCCGGCTAATTTTGTATTTTTAGTAGAGATAGGGTTTCTCCATGTTGGTCAGGCTGGTCTTGAACTCCCAACCTCAGGTGATCCGCCCGCCTCGGCCTCCCAAAGTGCTGGGATTACAGGCGTGAGCCACTGCACCCAGCCTAAGTGGTATATTTTAAGTCAACATTGTGTAACAAATTACTCATGCTACACCTTAAAATTATCTCAAACTCATCCATGGGGAAGATACTTTGGTTGAGAACCATGACTCTGGGAGTTTATCATCTAGTAGGGACAACAGACACAGACACAACTGATCATAACACAAAGCAGACAGAGGTGAGCACTTTAATGAAGGAACAAGGAATGTCCAGCAATGCCTCAAGGACAGGTGAGGTTTGAGCAGAGCTTTGAAGGATAGACAGGACTTGGGATTTTTGTAGGTAGCATTGTGGGAGGGTGTTCCAAGCAGAAAGAGCAGTGTGGACAGAAGAAAGGAGGTAGGAAGCTGAGTTGAGCATAGGCATTCACGTGGGGCAGCGTGGGAGATAAGGGTGGGAAGCTGTGCTGTGGGTGGGTGGTGGTTCTGTAACTGCCTAGCTCAGGAGTCTGGGCTTTATCTTTATTCTCTGCAAGCTGGGAGACCAGAGAATATTTTGAATGAGGAGTGACCTGAACTAATTGCATTTCAGATTTCACTGGGGAGGAAAATTTGTGAAAGGAGAAGAAAAAGAGAAAGGCATGGATCCCAAAGACGTAGCCTTCGAAGGACAAATTTGTCAGCATTCCCCAAGTGCTGGCAGCTGAAGGAGACTCAAACCTAGAAGCCCCATGCTCTCCCCAGCAGACACCTGTGCAGAGGCCGACTTTGGTTTGGAGCTGGTGGAGGCGTGGAAAGGGAAGCCTTTTATCCAAGCCCCTGGGGAAGTAGGGGGGAACAGAGCTGGGATGGTGTCCATAGAGCCAGGGCTGGGAACCAAGCATCAGGCCAAGGGGACCCTCCCAGGTAATTGCCTGTATCACCCTGTCCCCGGCCCATTGGCTTTTACTGCCAAGTTGGGTGACTGTGCATTTAACCCGAGAGTGGCCTGGGTCCAGCCTAAGCTGCTCTTGCCACACTGGCAGGGGTTGAGGTGGAGACAGGGTTGGCTGGGAAAGATTTCAAGTCAAATATGAAGATAATTTGATTCATTCAGCTAAGGGCCAGTTGGGATGGGCAATTAGTGCACTTAGTGTGAGAACTGAGTGGTGTAGGAAGTGTGGTCAGCATTGTTGGTTTTTAGCACAGACACATCCATTTGAAGATGACAGAGAATACTGCACAAGTCAGAGTTGCTGAGTAGGTGGCATTGTCCCCACAGGCACCTACAGGCCTAGCGTCCTCTCATCTGAGCATCTGTGACCTCATGGGTGTGGTCCTGGGGCAGCCCAGTTCTTTTTTCCTTACCTGTTAGATTTATTCACTGAGTGTCCTTGTGTGTTTATCCTGATTACATTCATACACACACACACACACACACACACGTATATATATAACCATCCACATTTACCTGTATTTCTTACTAAAAGCTAATACTTGCTTATCACAGAAAATTTAGAAAATACGGATAAACAAATTGACTAAATTAAAATCATCACCCAGAGTTAACCTCTATGAAGCCTGTTTTGTAGTTCCTGACAATGTTTATTTCCCAGCGGGTATGTGCCCAATTTTAAAATTAGATTATAGGCTGGGTATGGGGGCTCACAGCTGTAATCCCAGCACTTTGGGAGGCCTAAGCAGGATTGCTTGAGCTCAGGAGTTTGAGACCAGCCTAGGCAACATAGTGAGACCCTGTCTCTACTAAAATTTTAAACATTTAGCCAGGCGTGGTGGTATGTGCCTGTAATCCCAGCTACTTGGGAGGCTGGGGCAGGAGGATTGTTGAGCCCAGGAGTTTGAGGTTGCATTGAGCTGTGATTGAACCACCACACTCCAGCCTGGACGAAAGAGTGAGACCTTGTCTCAAAAAAAAAAAAAAAAAAAAAAAGAAAAACACCGTCTTGCAATCCCTAATCCTAATGAAATAATTGATTCAGGCAAGGAGTATCAATGGATGTTAAAACCATTAGGTAAAAAGTTTCTGGGGGGGAAATGACTGGATTAAGGGAGAAAGTACAGTTATACTGGAGGGAATTGTGTCCACCATCTTAGCATTACTGCTAGTAGGATGACATCCTGTACTTTCCAAGGTGATGAATTAGGCAGTCCACATCACCTGGGATATATTCTTCCCAAAATATTAACCTGAGATCAATCCAGACTTTAAATCTAACTTCCAGTTTGTAGGAAATGCAAGGGATATGGAACATGTTAAGTGACACCACAATGAAAGAGTCAGATATACAGACAGAACAATTCAACTAGACACCAGTGTGGGTTCTTCAAATCAATGTTAAAACACACACACACACACACACACACACCCTCCAAAACAAAACCAGTGGGGATTCCTTGAGATTAAAGACACATAAGTTATGTGATAACCGAATCCAATTCTTGGTTCACAGTTGGATTCTGCTTTGAACAAACCATCTAAAGAAGTCATTTTTAGGGTAGCAAAAGAAATTTGTGTAAGAACAAGGTATTAGATGATAATAAGAAATGTGTTGATTTTTTAAGTGTTATGGTAGCTTTGAAAAGATGCCTACTGAAGTATTTAAGGACGAAAACATTTTAATAGCTCCTTTGATGTTGTCACTTTAAAAACTTAAGCAGAAAAAAATAGACGAAAAAATATGACAAAATGTTAAAACTGTTAAATTTGAGTAATGAGTATATTTGGATGATGGGTGTTCATTATAGTATTCACTCTACTTTTCTATATGTTTGAAGTTTTTCATATTAAAACATTTTTTAAAAGAATAATATTTGCTCAATGGTAAATTTGCTCAAACATTAAAAAAATCTGGTGGGCGGATCACGAGGTCAGGAGATTGAGACCATCCTGGCTAACACAGTGAAACCCGTCTCTACTAAAAAATACAAAAAACTAGCCGGGTGAGGTGGTGGGCACCTGTAGTCCCAGCTACTCGGGAGGCTGAGGCAGGAGAATGGCGTGAACCCGGGAGACGGAGCTTGCAGTGAGCTGAGAGCCGGCCACTGCACTCCAGCCTGGGCAACAGAGCGAGACTCCGTCTCAAAAAAAAAAAAAAAAAAAAAAAAAAAAAAAAAAATCTGGAGATGTCATATTGAGAATGCCTGGCCAGATGCTTGGCTTCTCTGGAAAAATCAGAGTACCTGGCTGTTGGGCCCATATTTTCAAATGGAAACATCTGGCCCTGAGCAGTGACTGCTCCTTCAGGTCCCCTCTGGTCCCCAGCAGTTCTCCTCTGCCCACTTCACTCAGTTTGCCTAAAAAGGCCCAATAAAACATAAAAGCAACAATGAAGCCACTGCTTCCAGGATACATGAAGAAGAAAGGCCCCTGGTAAGAAGGAGGGACCAGCTTTATGCTGATGATTCCTGCGGCTGAATGAGAACTTGAGGGGATGCAGGTGGGTTCTGTCCCAGGCAGCAGGTTAGTACCCAGAGGCCTTTCTCAGGGTAGTGTGGTTGGCTCTGTGGTGTGTCTCAGTCATGTGATTTTAGGTAGCTGATATATGTGAACATTTATCATTATTCTTGGCTGCCCATGCACACTCTTCTTCTTTTAGGGAGTCCTTCACATTTTGAGTCTGTGCCTCCCAGGAGTAGGAACCGGAAACTTACTTTCCCAGCTTTCTTTACAGCTAGGGCATAGACATGTGACCTGCTCTCCACCAATCAGATGCAACCTTGGAGCCTAGGATTTGGGAAGTGAGAGTGATTTTGACTGGGTGGTGGCAGAAGTACTCAGACTCTGAAGGCAGCTGTGGCAGGGTTGCATGGTGGCATGTGGAGCCCTGCATCCACCACATGAGGGGCAGCATGGCCCACGGGTAGCAGAGTTGTTTCCTCTTAGTGGCTCTGCCTTGTCACAGCTGTCAAGCCTGACCTCTGCCTTTACAGAGATTCCTTGAGAGGCACAAAAAAGCCTTTTGTGCTTAACTTGCCAGAGTGGGTTATGTTGTTTGCAGCCAAAAACTCTGAGTGATTTGCCACTTAATCTCTCTAGGCCTCTTACTGTGAAGAAATGAAGGAGATAACATAGCCTGGAAGCCAGCTCTCTACCTCCCCCAAACCTGATCATTTTGAGAGTCAGCCCCCACTGAGATGTGGAGCCCCAGGGTGCTGGGAAGGCATCAGCAAGGAAGGTGCTGAAAGAGGAAGCTGTTGTCATCTTAGTGAAATATCCAAAAAGAGCCTTGTCTTGGCTGGGTGCAACGGCTCATGCCTGTAATCCCAGCACTTTGGGTGGCCGAGGCAGGTGGATTACTTGAGGTCAGGAGTTCAAGACTAGTCTGGCCAACACAGAGAAACCCGTCTCTACTAAAAAAAAAATACAAAAATTAGCCAAGCATGGTGGTGCATACCTGTAGTCTCAGCTACTTGGGAGGCCGAGGCACAAGAATCGCTTGAACCCAGGAGCCGGAGGTGGCAGTGAGCCGAGATTGCGCCACTGCACGTCAGCCTGGGTGACAAAACGATATTCTGTCTCAAAACGAATAAAAGAGCCTTGTCTTGTCTACCTTGACGTTAAGCATTTGATTCATGTTTCTTGACAAGGAAGAGTTAGTCTCACTAATCAGATAGGGCAAATGAGAACTGAACTTCTTCCAAGCCAGACTATGAGATGTTCCTGTTGGGTCCTTTTGAAACTCAAGAATCTCCTGTGATGAATACTTCTTTCACAATGCTCCCAGAGCTTAATGGATTAATATCACCTTGGTCTTGGGACTCTATGTTCCTTTGATTCCCAAGACTTCCAGAGAAAAAAGAAAGAAGAAAGCCACACCCCAAATTCTGGTATTGAGAAAGAATACATGGGAATGATCAAATCATGATATATAGCAGCCATGTCTAAACAATGTTCTCTCTCATTTAAAAAAAAAAATTGTAACTAAAAAATTTCCACCTTGGCTTCCCAAAGTGCTGGGATTACTAGTGTGAGCCACAGCGCCTGGTCTAAACGATGCTCTCTGACTCATCTGTACTGGTACCAATCGGGATGAAACATCCACCTCAGAGCACCCTTTCATCAGCCCAGGGGCTACTCACAGCACGCAGTGAGTGAGTGGAAAGAGGAAGACTTCTACTGTCCTTACTCAGTTGCATTTTCAGCTCACCCACCCCGATCTCCTTCTTAACTACCTGGGTCTGCCCACCTTCCTGCCTTCCTCTGGGATTTGAACATGGAACTTAATCCCCCAGGCTCATGTGGAGACAACCCAGCAACCCAGCCATCCAAAACTCAGGAGGAGTCACTGGGGTCACTTGGACTGCAGATTAATAATAATTTACTACTAATAATAACAGTCAATATATAGTGATTACTGTATGCCGAGCACTGTTCTAAGAACTACACATATATTAACATTTTATTTTTATAATAACTCCATGAGGTAAGTACCATTATCTCCATTTCAATGAGGTAGAGAAGTTAAGTGACTTGCCCAAATCACACCATCTCATTCCCATGCTCCTAATTGCCTAATTGCTCATAAGGGTAAGAGGCAAGATGGAAAGTGAGTTTGTAGAATTGTATCATAATTCCCAGGTGAGCTTTTCACTCTGAGAAGGTCTTGGTGGATGAAGACTTTTCTCTGGACTTTCTGTGAACACGAGACAAGTCTTTTCTCAGTATTCTCAAGGGTTTGCAATGGCCCTCTGGGTGTTCAGTTGCCTAGACAAGCAGCCACAAGCACTCAAGGAACCTGACATCTTAGTGAGATGGCTTGGCTCTCCTGTGACCAGGTATACAGTTCACTTAACCTCTTTGTGACTCAGTTTCTTTTTCTTTTTTATTTATTTATTTATTTTTGAGATGGAGTCTCACTCTGTGGTCCAGGCTGGAGTGCAGTGGTGTGATCTCAGCTCACTGCAACCTCCGCCTCACAAGTTCAAGCAATTCTCTGCCTCAGCCTCCCAAGTAGCTGGGATTACAGGCGCCCACCACCATGCCTGGCTAATTTTTGTATTTTTATTAGAGACAGGGTTTTACCATCTCGGGCAGGCTGGTCTTGAACTCCTGACCTCATGATCCACCCTCCTTGGCTCCTAAAGTGCTGGGATTTTAGGAGTGAGCCACTGCGCCTGGCTGAGACTCAGTTTCTTTATGTGTTAATCAAGAATGAAAATACTACTCAGCTCATGGAGTTGCTGTGAGGATTAAATGAGATTATGCATCAAGAGTGCTTACGCAGAATAAATGAGTATTCGTTGTAATTATTAGCTGTATTGTGTCTTCCCCATTGTCCATTATCCACAGAGCAGAGTTATATTCTATGTAATAAATACAGGGAAGATGGAGAGCCTCCAAGCCATGTAAGTCTGCTAATCCTGTGAGGAGACTGTTAAACCTCTGAAGATCAAGGTGAAGCAGAGGTCACCAGACAGTGCTAACCTTGAACTAATACCTGCAGGATGTTAGCCACCTTTTGGGTGTCACAAAAGTCATGAAAAAGTAGAAGACAACAAAACAAACCAGGGAGGGAGGCTTGTGACAGCCCTACCTTAACCATAAAGAAGGCACTAAAGGATAAGAAAATAGAGAAGACACTATCCCCATTCAGGGAGAACCAAAGGGGAGAGAACAAAACAGGCTAGGTTTAAATCATCCTTCAGCTGCAGACGTCAGCACTGAAGCCGGTGCCCCGCATTGCTCACCCCTAGTCCTCTGCAGAGTTTAATTTTAACACCTTCTTTACAATTATGTTTTCCTTCTTTCTTAAGAAAGTTATGAGTGTAATTATATTTCATACACATAAAATATATTAAAAACTGAACAGTTTTAAAGAAAAATAATAGAATGAGTACATATATCCTCACCATCCAGCTTTAAAAATGAAGTTACCAGTGCCCTAGAAGCCACTGTGTGTCCCCCTTACATGATTCCACACCTCTCCCTCCTCACCATTCTTTTTTTGTTTTGTTTTGTTTTGTTTGAGATGGAGTCTTGCTCTGTTGCCCAGGCTAGAGTGCAGTGGCGCAATCTCGGCTCACTGCAAGCTCCGCCTGCCGGGTTCACTCCATTCTCTTGCCTCAGCCTCCTGAGTAGCTGGGACTACAGGTGCCCGCCACTATGCCCAGCTAATTTTTTTGAATTTTTAATAGAGACGGGCTTTCACCACATTAGCCAGGACAGTCTTGATCTCTTGACTTCGTGATCTGCCTGCCTCGGCCTCCCAAAGTGCTGGGATTACAGGCGTGAGCCACCGTGCCGGGCCTGTTTTGTTTTTTGAGACAGTCTGGCTCAGTCACCCATGCTGGAGTGCAGTGGCACGATCTTGGCTCACTGCAACCTCTGCCTCCCAGGTTCAAGTGATTCTACTGCCTCAGCCTCCCGAGTAGCTGGAACTACAGGCGTGCCACCGTGCCTGGCTAATTTTTGTATTTTTAGTAGAGACAGGATTTCGCCTACTATGTTGGCCAGGCTGGTCTCGAACTCCTGACCTCAGGTGATTTGCCTGCCTCAGCCGCCCAAAGTGCTGGGATTACAGGTGTGAGCCACCGCACCCAGCCCCTCATCACTCTTCTGAATTCTGGGTCACTCATTTCCCTGATTTTCTCTATCTGTGAACCACTATACATGCCTCCCTAAACATTACGCTGTTAGCTGTGACTGCCTCTCAACTTTACCTCCTTTCTTGTTTTCTTTTGATTTTTAAAAACTTTTTATTTCATTCCCCCAACCCTCCTACTTGTTTGGAATTTATATGGTTTATGTCTGGTCTTTTAGTGGTTACCCTAGCTCTTTATTTTTTTATTGTGGTAAAATACATATAACACAAAAGTTA